>NC_057798.1:778149483-778174744 GCF_018294505.1 Triticum aestivum
TCTTAGTGTGTGTGGGGGGGTGCATGCGTGTGTGCTTGTGTGTGTGTGTGTGTGTGTGAGAGAGAGAGAGAGAGAGAGAGATGGAGTCTTAGTGTGTGGGTGTGTGTGTGTGTGTGTGCGTGCGTGCACGCGTGTGTGTGTGTGTGTCGCGGGGTCCTCTGTGGCGGATGTAATTTAAGTGTGCATGGCTTCATCATAGAGAGGTGATGTGTATGGCAGACGCCACCAATGATGGGGTGCGAGAGAGGGAAGAGAAGGTGTGTGTGCGTGAGAGGAGTCGGCATCCAGAGAACGTGTTTGTTCGAGAGACACCGAGGAAGACTACTATATATTGATGGTGCATGTAGGCGGGAATTAAACAAAGGGATGGTCTTATTGGTTTCGGGGATATAGGGGAAGAGTGAGAGTCGGGGGAGCATCTAGAAGGAGATTGTTAAGTGTGAGTGTGTGTTTTACCCATCCAGGCAGAAGTTATGTGCACAAAAGAGGAGAATGATTCGATGTGGCATTAGGATTGAGGGTAATTAACTACGTATGGAGACATAGAGACCTTGAACGTGCATGTGTGACAGGTATACATGTATATGTGGGATGTGTGTGTGTGCTTCGCGCATGATCGAGATAAAAGAAAGAAGACATAAGTCATAAGATCAACGACATGGGAGAGACGGATCGGTATGACAATATGCATGCATGTGAGAATGCAGGGAAGAAGGCCCGACAATTGAGCATGTGTTGTTGTCTTTAAGAGATAGTGGCGTGGGTTGGAGCATGCATCTATGGCGAGCAGCGGGAGTGAGGCACAACGATTATGCAAAAGAGATCAACCTATAAATGCATATGTATGGAGAGACATATATAGTGTGGGTGATAGGAAGCAAGACTCCGTGCGAGAAAGAAATGTTGACGGAGAAACTATAGATAGATACAGAGATGGAGATGCTAGCTAGAGGGACATCCGCTAGTTTGGGTGTTGGAGATGACCGCCGGGTGGTTCAGAGGGTGAAGTTATATATGTGTGTGAGAGGACACTTGACTGCATGTAGATAGAAACATATGTAGTGTGCGTGATAGGAATCAAGAGTGAGGGCGAGAAAGAAGGTTGATGGAGAAACAGATAAATAGAAAGATAAAGATGCTAGCTAGTGTGCATTAGAGATAGGAGTCGAGTGGATCAGAAGGTTGAGTTATGTGTGTGGGTGTGAGAGAGATAGAGAGAGGGTGCATGTGAGTCACATACAAACAGATATCAGAGAGAAATGAGATCCCGAGAGACGAAGTTTTGTGTCTGCGTGAAAGAAAGATATTTCACAACGAGAGTGATAGCTACAGAGACATATGAGGGAATGCAAGATAACTCTAGGGAGAGAGAGAGAGAGAGTGTGTGTGTGTGTGTGTGTGAGCGACATACAAGAGAACAATGGAGAAATATGAGACCCTGGGAGACAGAGTTTGTGTTTGTGTGTGAGAAAGAGATATTTAAGAGGAAGAGTCGTAGGTTCTCATATCTAAGGAGCGAAAGACATCTCTGTATGAGGGGTGTGCGAGTGGCACACATGAAAATAGTAAAGAGAAATGAGACCCTAGGAGACAAAGTTTTGTGTTTGCGTGAGAGAAAGAAATTCCACATGGAGAATCATAGTTAGAGACACATAGCAGGGAGCGAGATATACTTAGAGAGAGATAGAGTGATGAAGGTCGAGGGAGAGAGTACCGTCAGTGTGTTACGAAGATAAAAGATCATTGTCGACATACAGGTAGCACGAGAGATACCTGAGAGACGATGAACGCGTATAGGTCTAGAGAGATAGTCCTATATAACCATGAGTGGTAGCTATATGAGACGAATATCTGGATTAAAGGGGATTCAAATATTTAAACTGGAGATCACGACATCGATAATATCATAACGCAAATTGGTGTGTCAAACATGCATATTCATTTGAATTTGGGCACACGTGTAATGTTATATAGTTTATCAATATTGGTGATCCTTAGATTCTTTAATTACAAACAATGCATGGTTTATATGCAATTAATGTCTAAACGGGATTACAAAGGATGCATGGTTTATTTGCAATTAAAAAACCCCGCATGAAACACACATTAATTGGAGACAGTTAGCGAGGAATGCATACATTGGATTTCAACATAAAGTGGTTTCAAATATTTGAAAATCCAAATTGATGGATACAACATTATGAAGCTAAGATCATGCCATTTGTAAACCATATTTATGTATAAATGGTGTTGTGCTTTTGAAAGTATATATAAAAAAATGATGTATATAGAATGTAATTCCAATTGAAAATGGATCTCGCCCAAAAAAATAGAATACAAACGGGATTTGAATTGAGTTGCCACGGTAAACATGCACTCTGCAAAATTTGAACAAAGCGGGGAAAGTCGCAGTAACCGCCCGAAACCAAAATCTGCGAGATGGAAATTACTACTGCCTATTCCTGCCACGCAAAGCCTATCTGCTGGATTTCTATAGGTTTCGATAGGGGTAGGTTTGTAATTTCACCCAAATGTGACGTAACCGCCTCTCACCCGGATTCATACACGGTGGGCGCCAAAACACAGTGTGTCCTTGGCCGAAATCAACTCCCTCCCCAATTCATATTCATACACGGTGGGTGCCAAAAACAAACTCTCGTCGGCAAATATTCGGTGTATGCGAGATTACCGTCCTATCCCCAACCGACTAATATTGCTGTGATGTAGTAGAAATTTGAAATGGGGGCTAAGTTTGTAAATTTCCTCGCATTTGAGACAAGCGTGCCCTGAATACATGGTTCCCCCCTTCCTCTCTACCTCCATTTTCCCCATTCGTACTCCGTGGGCGCCAAAACACCCTCTCCACCCCACCCTCCTCCGTCCGCCACCCCATCCACCGTCGTCCTCCTCCACCATGTCGGAGCTGATACCCCGACGCCGACGTCCATTAGAAGAGATCGACCTCTCTCATCCACGGCTTCGGACCGGGATCCTTGCATCCCGTCCTCTCGCTTCATCCCCGCCGTCGTCCACCTTGCCGGCGCCACTCCTACGACTGTCTCGTCCACCGCGCCCCGCCGCCACCGTCTACACTCCTAGATCTGCTTCCATGCCACTGACAGCCATCGCTACCGCAGCACCATCAAATTCTTAGAAGATGCGTACACGGCGCCGCACCAGAGGCGGTACTCTTTCGTATCTGCTCGACTTATTTATCGCAGCAAGAAAATAGGTCGCCACTGCTTTACTCTGATTTCTTGTCTTGGTTGCGAAGTTGCCTTTGTCCGGTTTGCACCTTCAGATCCTCCATGGCACGCTCAACACTATACTCCCAATGCTTATGGTTTTCCCCTTTTATATTCCACACTAGTTAAATCACAGTAGACTAAATTTCAAAATTGGGTGAGTCGATTTTTCAGAGCTCGCCGGAGTTCGCCGGTGTGAATGAAGGGGCTCAGGTGGTTGTGGGGCCTCGCCGAACGAAGAAAACTCGACGCGGGTGGGGGTTGGGGCTGGGGTGGGGGTGGGGGTGGCGGAGGAACACAGGTGGCGGGGGCCGGTGGTCCGGCCGGCGGCCCGTGCGGTGTTCTGTATGGGAAGAATCAGAGATGAGGAAGAAGATGGGTTAGGAGATGTAGGATCTTCATCCAACCGCCTGAAATGGTCGAGAGACAGCTGGGAGTTGCATTCTTAATGCGCTCTGGTTCATCATGTGTGGGCACTGCGCAACCAACATTTTATTATCCAAAATCTGCTTGCTCTTCTTTACCATGTTCCTCTTCCATTCTTCTTTAATATGTACTCTCTCCGTTCCTAAATACAAATCTTTGTATAGATTCCACCATGGACTACATATGGAGCAAAATGAGTGAATCTACACTCTAAAATGTATCTGGATACATTTGTATGTGATCCATAGTGGAAATCTCTACTAAGACTTATATTTTGGAACAGAGGGAGTATGATAGTAGTACAGTATGTTCCTTGTACTGAAGATGAGCAGGGACATTTGCAGTATAGAGGTATATACGGTCTGTTGTGATGGACACTTTGAGCGTCTTTGATTCGTAGGATCTTGTAAATATAGGAATAGGATTTGTAGTCACCTGCCCACTTGAATCCTATAAGAATAGCAAGGAAATGTGTGGTGCTATGTCGCCTTTGAGAGTAACACTGATATTAACACTACCGCACCTTCACTTGAAGAGAGTTGGTATCCGAAGCCTTTCTAGCCGTACCGGCAAACTACCACATATATTCCAGCAAGTTCCACTTTGCTGATTTTACTTTGATGCTTAAGGTTTTCCCGTTATATCTACACTATGATCTGTGTAGCTGCTTTGTGTCGCACTAGCAGCAGTCCAGTCTTGAAGCTAAACACTGCAATGACTTACAAAATTTGCACCAAGGCATTGAGTGCCATTCTGGATGCAATGAAACTCATACGCTCCCCACCTGTTGATTCTTGTTCAGAATATGATCCTAATGACTCTTGTTCAAAATTGCCACATATAGAGAGACATCATGGAATTGCATTTCTTTGGGCGCTGTGATTCATCACGAGTGGGCAACCAACATTGTATGCAATGAAGTGGAATCTCAAGAATATGCTTCCTCTTCTATTCTTTAACATGTTCCTCTTTGTTTATTCTGTATTTAGTACGTACAGTATGTTCCTTCTCAGGAAGGGGCGCAGGGACATCTGCAGTCAACAGCTGATAGAGCTGGCCTGTACGTGATCGATAGGCTTTCAATTAATAGCGGCAATACAACACCGTATTTTCAAGCTAGTTCCACTTTCCCGATTTATATATCGTGGTTATGGTGTGCCCCTGTTATGTACACTATGATCTGCCTAGTTGTTGTGTGCTCTTGTTATCATGGTTTAGCAATAAACTCTCTATACAGTATATTATGAACCTATCATCTGCCAGCTATCCTTACTTCTGGAGCCTATTTTTTTGTGCACTTGTGCTAGATTATATAAATGCACGCACCATATTATAGCACACATGAGCTCTCTCATCAGAATCCAGTGATAGCACACAAGTGTTTACAGGGGCGCCCCTATATTAGAATATCATCTGCATTACAAAGATAATCTCACAACTATTTATGTTTTCATGGTTCTCAGATATTATACGCAATTGCAGTGAATATCAGAATCCGCGCATCAGAAGAATATTGTGGAACACTGCAATGACTTACAAAATTGGCACCAAGGCATTGAGTGCCATTCTGGAAGCAATGAAACTCATACGCTCCCCACATGTTGATTCTTGTTCAGAATATCATCCTAATGACTATTCTAACCTCGAGGAGTCAAAGGCAGATGGCCTGTCCTGTTCACCCATCAAGGTGCCTGTTCTAATTTGTCAAGGTTTTATTGATTGCGTGTATCTTGCATATGTTGTCTTGCATTTCTTCTACTTTGTTGCACCGCCATCTACTTAGTTTACTCATCATATAACTCGAGATGCCATGCCCATCCATTATCAATACATATTACATCTGTCATCATACCATGTTTTTTCACTCAAATGTTGTTCTTGTGCATCAGACATCAAAAAGGAAGAGGGTGATTGCCGAACCTAAAGGAGCACCAGCAAAGTTCTTGAAAAACGTGGTGGTGCCGGAGAAATCAGACAGTGCCCCACTTATATTGGTTGTACAACCAGTGACACAAAACATAGGACCGACTCCAGCAGTCTGTACTCATACTTCACTGGCCACACCACTAGCCCCACCACACAGGACCTGCACTCCATCAAAAGGTATACCGATTTCATTTTCCATAGCACCCGCTGTACCACAGAAAAATCCCACTCCAGCAAAAAGTACAGCAAGTCCACCGGCCGAAGACCTATCCCAACTGCAGAGACGGCCAATTCCTGCAGATTGGAACCGCATTCCATTTATACCAGTTTAAAAGACAATGCTTTCAATGTTGTTAGGAACTACGTGCATATATTCCCATCATGGGAAGATTATAGTGAAGACAAACACCATTTTCACATCTTCTTGTCCAACTTACATGTAAGTGCTATTATTCATGGTTATTATTTTCCTGTTTTTTGCTTATCAAACACATCAATGATTTACATTACATTGTTGTAACTAGGCGAGGGTCAATTTGGATAGTCATGACGAGCAAATCTTTCTTGTGCTTTTCAAGGAAGCATTGCAGCAGTATCAGTGTTACCTGAGGAAATCACACTTTGATGGCAAGTCTATAAACGAATTTCCGGTGAAGTCTCTTGTGCTAAATTTAGAACACATTGAATGGAAAAACCTTGTTATGCACTGGTCTCATTCCCAGGATGAGGTACTGTCTATGAAATCACATGACAATTTGAACTTCTACTTTTCTGCATGTGCCTTACGGATCTTTTTTGCAAGAAATTTGCTCTAAGAAGAATTCCGGTTTGAAAAGAACGACAGGATATCGCAAATATGCTGCCCGCTGCTTTGCTCTTGTTAGTGCTTGTTGTCCTGTATCACTATACTTGCATACATACCTGGTTCATTATGTGACCGCAGTATGCATGATAGCTTGCTTATCAATTATTCGCTCCAAATTATCTGATATGTATGAATGGTTACATTAGTGTAGAATATATCCAATGCCAATGAATTTTTTTAGCTCTGCATTGTTCTTGTAAGTACATGCTATCCTTTATCAGTGTACTTATATTTACAGGTAGTTGTTCATGTACCATCACTCTGCATCTTATTTTCCTTTGCCCTCCATTTTCTACACATCAGATCTACATTTACTCTTACCATAAGGTTGGTACTGAAGAAGTTTAGCTTTGCATTGCTCTTGGTTGTGCCTTTTGCCTGTATCGCTGCACATATATTTATAGCTACTTGGTTATGTAGCATCATTCTTCATCTTATTTTAAATTTTCTCCATTTTTTCGTATATTATCACATCTATATTTACTCTTAACAAAATGTAGAATAAAGGCAATGCTTATGAAGAAGATTCTGTGGTAAACTTCTTGAATTGCCCCCCCCCCCATTAGCATGGACAAGAGCTTTATAGAGCCTGTCTTCACCAGTAATGTAAGTTTGTCCTTCTCAAGCCTTCAAACTTTGTTGTGTATATTTGGTTAGGCATGACTGCAACAGCTATTTATTTTTGGTGTTTGCATCAAATTGCATGTTTAAAGTTTATTATGTAGTTCATAAACAAAAGTTTGTCCTTCTCAATTTAAGTTTTCAGTTGTACAACCAAGTTCCTTCTTCATACCATGTAAATTAAACTATACAGAGCAAGTGATCTTCTTTTGCACTGCATGTATGCTTCTGTTCTTCATCCGTAATGCAGTGGTGTGGTGAACCTACCCACTACAGCACAATGTCATATTCTGCAATTTCTTAACTATGAACAATGTCATATCATTCTACTATTATTTAAACCATCTCTTTATTTGCCAATCTGAAATGGGATAAATTGACAGCACACTAACCATTGATACTTATGAGTTCTTGATCTGTAATTCAGTGGTGTCGTGAAGTTGCCAACTCCTTCACAATGTCATTTCCTACCATTTCTTGACATGAACAATACCATATTGTGTTAATGCAATTTTAAACTGTGTCACTTTATTCGTCAGTAAGAAATGTGATGAATTGTCAGCACTGATACTTTTATGTGCAAAACCTGTCATTTGTCTGCTTGTTTATCTTTCAGAGTGGGGAAGATATAAGTGTTGAACAAGCGCAGTCTCATCATCTTGCTCAGGTGCTTGCACTATAGCTCGCCAGCAGGGCTAACCTTTCTTGAACTCTATTGAAGTGTTGTCGGTTTTATATATTATTTTGTCGGCGTGTTTATTTGCACTGGTGGCGATCTTTGATGCCCAGTGTATGTAATATGTTGTCTGCTTGTGCTTTATTATCATAATGGCAAACTTTGATGCCCAGTGGATGTAACATGTTGTAATTTCTTTATTGTATAGTCTAGGTTTTTTCTTATTCACGATGTTGCAGTTATTTTATTGTATATATATATATATATATATCATGTCTTCGGAGTAAACGGGCCAAACCGTAAAATTACGGTACTTAATCGGGCCGTCATGCAATCATGATGTATGATCCACATCATGGGCCCCGTCAAACTGGCCCACTAGTAGATTCAGGCCTTTAATAGGCCGAGTAACCCCGGGCCCTCTTTTCGCAAGAAAACTCATTGGGCTTTTAGGAGGCTGAGAAGTAGGTTGGGCCTGAAACGTGCCGAACAGCTCATGGGCCAGCAGCAGCCCGAAATGGACCCCGGCCCATGATTGTGTGAATCAAATCACGGGCTTTTAACAGGCCAAAATTGTCTCGATCCTTGTTTGGCCCAATCAGATATTGGTTGCGAGCAGGCTGGATGCAAACAGGGTCGTAGTTAGGCCCACCTTATATGAAAGGCTTTTAACGGGCCGAAATTAATATAGGGCCGAAATGTTAAATAGGCCCTTAATAGGCCGAAACTAATATCAGGCCGAATTACTAAATGGGCCTTTAGCAAGTGGGCCCAAAAGCATAGCGTCCAGTTAACGGGACGAATCTGATATGGGCCATAATTGAGGCCAAAGCCTCTTAAAGGGCTGGACCTTTATCTGGGTCGTGATTTGGCCCAGAACGTGGGAGGCTTTTAATGGGCTGGATCTCATATGGGCCATTATTAGGCCCGGAATGTGGCAGGCCATTAATGGACCGGATCAAATATGGGCCGGCATTTGGCCCAAAACATGGCAGCCAGTTAATGGGCCGGCCTACTAGGGTCCTCAAAATCTTGTGGGCCTACAGCTGGGCCGGCCCATTAGTGTCGGCGAAATCTCGTGGGCCTTTAGCTGGGCCGGCCCATTATGATCCGCAAGAATTTTGTGGTCCTTTACCTGGGCCGGCCCATTATGGCACACAAAAATCTTGTGGGCCTTTACTTGGACCAGCCCATTATGGCCCGCCAAATCTTGTGGGCCTTTAGCTGGGCCAGCCCATTATGGTCCGCAAAATCTCGTGGGCCTTTAGCTGGGTCGGCCCATTATGTTCTGCAAAATCTTGTGGGCCTTTAGTTGGGTCGGCCCATTTAAACTTGATGGGCCGTGCCACGTGTCGACGTATCATAGGCGCCTTCTGTCCAATGAGTGGATGACATATGTGCCAACGATGAGCCAACACGTGTTTCCTCCAGCCAACAATGATTTTACACGTGGAAAATCCCCATTGGTCGGGGCTGTTAACGGGTTATCGGATCCAAAACCCGACCCGATAGCTTAACGGCGTTCCGTTACGGTGGATGCCACTGTCAGCCACCCTTGACGAAAGCACTTCTGTGACGCGTGATTTATCGTCATGGAAGTGGACACTTCCGTGATGATAATTTTGGTAATGTCATGGAATACTTCTACGACAGCACAGGTATGACTATCTTGGTACTATCATAAAATCGTCATGGATGTACATGCGTGACAAAAAACGCGACTAAGGGAATTCCGGACTAGGGGGTGTCCGGATAGCCGAACTATCATCATCGGCCGGACTCCAAGACTATGAAGATAGAAGATTGAAGACTTCGTCCCGTGTCCGGATGGGACTTTCCTTGGCGTGGAAGGCAAGCTTGGCGATACGGATATGTAGATCTCCTACCATTGTAACCAACTCTGTGTAACCCTAGCCCTCTCCGGTGTCTATATAAACTGGATGGCTTTAGTCCATAGGACGAACAACAATCATACCATAGGCTAGCTTCTAGGGTTTAGCCTCCTTGATCTCGTGGTAGATCCACTCTTGTAACACACATCATCAATATTAATCAAGCAGGACGTAGGGTTTTACCTCCATCAAGAGGGCCCGAACCTGGGTACAACATCGTGTCCCTTGTCTCCTGTTACCATCCGCCTAGACGCACAGTTCAGGACCCCCTACCCGAGATCCGCCGGTTTTGACACCGACATTGGTGCTTTCATTGAGAGTTCCTCTATGTCATCACCGATAGGCTCGATGGCTTCTTCGATCATCACCAACGACGCAGTCCAGGGTGAGACTTTTTTCCTCGGACAGATCTCCGTATTCGGTGGCTTTGCACTGCGGGCTAATTCGCTTGGCCATCTGGAGCAGATCGAAAGCTATGCCCTTGGCCGTCAGGTCAGATTTGGAAGTTTAAACTTCACGGCTTACATCCGCGGGGACTTGATCTTCGACGGATCCGAGCCACAGCCGAGCGTGCCGCACTGTCACGGCGAGCATGATTTAGCTCTGCAGCCGGACAATACCCTGGAGGCCGCACTAGAACCCGCTCCGATCTTCAATTTGGAGCCGGCTGCGCAGATCGAGGACGGATGGTAGACACCGCCTCGGGGGCTGCAACCTCTATGGCGATAGAGCCAAATAGTGACCTTGTCCCTCATGAAGCTTGTGACTCCGAGGCGCCGGACTCCGAACCTCCCGCGCCCCCTCCGATCGAATCCGATCGGGCGCCGATCATGGAGTTCACCGCAGCGGACATCTTTCAACACTCACCTTTTGGCGACATCTTGAGTTCGCTAAAGTATCTCTCGTTATCAGGAGAGCCCTGGCCGAGCTACGGTCAGGACGGTTGGGATGCGGACGACGAAGAAATTCAAAACCCACCCACCACCCACTTGGTAGCCGCTGTCGACGATCTAACCAACATGCTAGACTACGACTCCAAATACATCGACCGTATGGACGACGATGCCGGAGACGACCAACAACCAGCGCCCACCGGGCACTGGAAAGCCACCCCTACTCACGACGTATACATGGTGGATACACCAAAAGGAAGCGACAATGAGGAAAAACGGGACGTGGCGAAGGACAACTCCCCCAACAAACAACCAAAACGGCGACGCAAGCGCCGCCCGAAGACCGGCCTCGATAAAAACGGCACCCATACGGACAAGGCCCTAGAGCAGGGCGAAGCAGTGGACGACGCACAGTCACCAAGCAGCCAGCCGAACATGAACTGGACAAGGAACCCATCCCCGGCGAAGATGATCTCACATCACCAGAGCACACGAATCTTCATAAAAGGCTCGTCGCCACGGCAAGAAGTTTGAAGAAGCAAAAGCAGAAGCTCAAAACAGCGGAGGACGCACTCAGAATGAGATGGAGCAAAGTACTCAACAGCGCAGATAAACATGGCGCTAGTCACCAGACAAAGAGCTACCCGAAGCGCAAGCTGTTGCCCGAATTTGACGAGGAGGCCTTAGAGCCCCCACAGTCAAAAAAGAAAGAGGCCGCCTGGCCGGATAGACGACCAGATGACAGTCCAAGAGCAACAAGGGGCGCCGCACACAAGCCGGCACACGATCAGCATAAAGATCCTCAGAAAAAAGACTACCCAGTCAGATCTATTTATGGACCAAAAAATAAGACTCCAAGAAGCAACATAACCCGCCGAACATTTGAAGACAATGGCACACCCAAATATAGGGGCGCCGCACACCCACTATGTTTCACCGACGAGGTGCTGGATCATGGATTTCCAGCGGGATTCCAACCCGTAAACATAGAGGCATATGACGGAACAACAGACCCCGGAGTCTGGATTGAGGATTATATCCTACACATACATATGGCCAGAGGAGACGATCTACATGCCATTAAATACCTACCCCTCAAGCTCAAAGGGCCAGCTCGGCATTGGCTTAAAAGCCTCCCAGAAAATACCATCGGAAGTTGGGAAGAGCTTGAGGATGCGTTTCGAGCAAATTTTCAGGGGACTTATGTCCGGCCTCCGGATGCAGACGATTTAAGTCACATAACTCAACAGCCCGGAGAGTCAGCACGCAAATTCTGGAACAGGTTCCTCACTAAAAAGAACCAGATAGTCGACTGTCCAGACGCTGAAGCCTTAGCAGCCTTTAAACACAACGTCTGAGACGAATGGCTCGCCAGACACCTCGGCCAAGAAAAACCAAGAACAATGGCCGCACTAACAAACCTCATGACCCGCTTTTGTGCAGGGGAGGACAGCTGGCTGGCTAGATGTAGCACCAGCGACTCGAGTACATCCGAAGTCAGGGATGGAAATGGGAAATCACGATGCAGAAAAGATCAGCGCCGGAACAAGGAAAATGGCCCAAATAGTACGGCGGTCAACGCCAGATTCAAAAGCTCTCGGTCGAATAACAAAACACTGCCCCTCAAGGACAACAGTGACGAGCTATCGAACCTAAATAAGATTCTGGACAGGCTATGTCAAATACACGGTACCTCCGGAAAGCCTGCAAACCATACCCACAGAGATTGTTGGGTCTTCAAGCAGTCCGGCCGACTTAATGCCGAACACAAGGGGCTCGACACACCAAGTGGAAGTTACGAACCCCAAAAGCAGCACTCCGGACAACAGAAGACTTTCCCACTAGAAGTCAAAACAGTGAACTCACTTCATGTGATAACACGAAAACAGAGTGCGGCACCTGCCATACCAGGAGACCGTCCGCAGAATGGGGATAGACCATACCAACATTCAACATAACAGCACTTCCTTTAAAGGAGTGATGCCAGGCCTTTAAGCCAATCATACGAGGTCGTGTTCGGTTCATCCAACAACCTTCGTCGCGAAAGGCCCATTCTTCGCAGCACCCCATTTCACAATGGCCATCAAGCACTACTAGGGCACAAAGCTTTCACCCGCTTTAACGCCATACCACACTACACGCCTCTTATTCTTACAATGCCCGGTCCACGCGGCATAATCTCATTTAAGAGCAACTACGAGTGTCCCTCGACAACAGAGAGCGTGGGGCTGCCTTGACAGCCACTCCGACCTTGCAGGTCAAGGCCCCTAACCACAGGTCATTCCGACCCCGGACACGGCTAGGCGAGTCCGGCTTAACTAAACAAGGGGCTTCCAGCCGCCTATCCCCTTTACAAGGGGCTGCGCGTATAAATGATGAGAGCCAATAAAGCTCAACTTTCTTCATCTTCCAAATTATACTTTATTTCATACAATTTTTTGCACGATATTTCTTAGAAACTAAGTCCTTCTCTTTTACAGATGAAGCACGTACTACACCCGTCCAGGATACAGCACAACAGAGACACAGGCGCAGACATGCAGCAGGGACCCGTTGCAAGTATTCTTTTCAGATTAAGACCCTGCGTAAACCTTTCTTACTGTCTCTTGTTGATACACATCCCCCGGTTTCCCACCATAGCCGAGGAGGAGGCTGGCGTTTTGGCGTCGGCCGTGCCAGAAGTTCCCGCCCGTACCTGGACACTAGGGGCTTAGGGCATTGTTCTGCCCAATATCATAAAGACCGAACACCTCAGGGAGTGTTCGGCGTCTTGAGTTAGGCCTTATATGCGTCAGCTCTGAATCATGTCTTTGGTCAAATGTTGGGTTTGCCCGGCTCCTGTATTTTGCTGCCTTACGTTCCGTATCATCGGCTAACGCGGCACCAGGAGAACTACTGCGATTGTGCCCCGGTTCGGCCGGGCGAGCACCTCAGTAGAGAAAGCCGAAAACTGACTGTCATGATATAGCGAGAGACTGGTCAACCACTCGATTGACCATTGGAATGTTTAGAATTCCTCCACTTTGATGAAGGACCGCTTCTCGGTCAGGCACATACGCGCCCCGAAGTTTGGAGAGGAGCGGTGCCGCTAGGGGCTATATAGTAGCCCCACATTCGAGCTCCTATGGCTAAGTGAAAGTGATAAAGCATTATAGTCCGGTTGCCTAGTTTGCTACGCTATCACCTCCCTAAAAGGACCAAGACGTTGGATTAAGTGTGAAAAAGCGCTTTTTTATTTGCAAACACCCCCGCACCATGTGCGTGGGGGCTGAAGCCAAAGACTGCAACTTTCAGGTTATTCATACATATACGGCCGCACAAGAGATAGTTCAATACTTGAGCACACAAGTATAAAAAGTTATTGCATTATAAACATGATCTCAGAAATCATACATATCATTCAAACATCACATCTTTCGAGCATTGTGCCTCTATTATACGAGCGCCCTGCAGGACTTCCTCAAAATAGTGCTCGGTGGGGAATCGATTTTTGTCCGAACCCCGGGATGCAACAGTGGTGGCATCCATCTCTGCCCAGTATGTCTTACCACGGGCGAGAGCCATCCGTGCACCTTCTATGCATGCCGACCGCTTCATCGCCCCAATACGCGGCACCGCCCCAAGGAATTGCTGCAACAAGCCAAAATAACTCTTCGGCTTGGGCCTTTTCGGCCAAACATGAGCGACCACATCCATCATGGCAAGTCCGGACAATCTATTCAGCTCAGCCCACTCAACCAGCCGATCACTCAACGGAAGTGGATGCTCCAGACTATGGAATTGAGACCAGAAAAGCTCTTCCATTTCATGATCCTCCTGGCTTCGGAAGTGCACGACTGCGTCCGCTGCACTCGCCGCCAAGTCCAGATAAGGATCCTCCGCACCGTACAATCGGCCCAGCTGAGCATACTTCAGATCCGTGAACTTCCTACGCAGCATAAAGGGCTTTCCAGCCACAATGTCTCCAATCTGACGAAGTTCCTCCTTCATAGCCCGCATCGCACTATGGGCATCCTTGGCTTCGGTGTCAGCCTTCTTTAGGTCCTCTTGCTCCGCTCGGCGTTCTCCTTCAAGAACCTCCAGGCGGTCGGTAGCAACTTTTAATTTCGTGGCCATTCCGGCCATCTCCTCCCTGCTTCGGCAGTGAGCAGCCTTCTCGGCTTCTAGCTCTTCCGCTGCCTTCGAGGCAGCCGCCTCGCTTTTTCTGGCTTGCTCCTTGGCCCGAGCAAGTTTTGCTCGAAGGCCTTCCACAGCGGCAGCACTATCTGCATCAGGCATACAAATTGTAAGGAATGGGTGTCAGCTCCCTTACTAGGCGACCATAGAGCAACCACGCACCTTGTGACTCATCGAGTCATTTATTGACCAGCAAGATGTCCGCATCCGCAATGTCGAGTTGCTTCTTAAGCTTGGCAACTCCATCAGTCCGGCTAGCCACCGAACGTTTCGCCACCTACATAGGAAAGGCGACATTATATAACTGAGATTATGATCCTCGGCATGCTGCCGCTTTCGACAGCATACCAAGTCTCAGGGGCTACTATCTATACAGGCCGCACTTCAAGTGCAAAAACTGTCAAAAGGTATATCATTTTTTGCGTACCTCAAATCCCGTCAGTAAACTTCTGACAGCCTCACACAACCCGCTTTCGGCGGACGAGATCCTCTCAATCACCATACTCATTAATGTGCGGTGATCTTCTGAGATGGATGCCCTCTTAAGCAAATCCTGCAGCTCCACCGGCCGTACTCCAATGGGTGTCGAACTCTCTGGCCCCGCCAGACTCGGGGAGACCCTCCGCGACGACACCTCAGGGTCGTCCGCCCCGCATGATGGGGCGGCAGATGGAGGCGTTTCGCTCTCCATCATATCTGGACGAAGGTCTCCCGAAGATGAGCTATGCTGAGATGGGCTGAGATCCGAACTACAAGGTGAAAACTTCGGTTACCCTTAGAAATTAAACAGGGATGTTCACTATTAAAAAATTCCCCCTTTTACTTACGGCTCGCTAGAGGGTTGATTCCTCCGAGGAGACAGTTCGGCCGGGGCTCTTCCCGGCACGGGACCTTCCGGTACAGATTTCTTCCCCCGCTTTGAGGCCTTGACCTCCGGGTCTTCGGAAGCGGTCCTCTTCTCTCCTTGGAAGGAGGGACTCTCGATTCCTCCCTTACTGAAAGCCTCCGTGGCTGAGGTGGTAGATCCCTTGTGTCCTCCTTCGCCCTCCTCCGAAGGTACAACCTCTAACATTTTGATTAACACGGGATCCTGCGTGGTCTCAGGGAGGGGGGCTGGACACCGTATCAGTTTTGCTTGCGCTATCCACTCCTGTCCAAGGGATAGCTGGTTAAAAGGCAAACACATAGTAAATAAATGGACAATGTGTCCGGACGCAGGGCTACTTACTTGAGTATCCGGGCGATTGCAGCTTAGGCCAGCATCCTCGGTCAATTCCGGACACATTTCTTGCGATCCGAAGAACAGTTTGTACATCTCCACGGGTGTCGAACCCATGAAGTGTTGGAGAGCTCGTGGCCCCTCCGGATTAAATTCCCATAGACGGAGGGGGCGACGTTTGCAGGGCAGTAAGCGCCGGATCAACATAACCTGGACCACTACGGCCAGATTGATCTCCCTTTCTTGGAGACCTCGAATCCGGTCCTGCAACAGGGGAACATCCTTGGATGGCCCCCAGTCACGCCCCTTGTTGACCCATGACGTCAGCCGCTGTGGGGGGCCCAAGCGGAAGACGGGCGGCAGCCTCTGCCTGCTGCCCCTGGGAGCGGTGATATAGAACCACTCCTGTTGCCACAAGCCGAGCTCCTCCTGAAAAGAGCCTTCGGGCCATGGAGCATCGGCCCTCTTACTTATAACCGCCCCTTCGCACTCTACCTGACGCCCCTCAATCACCTTCGGCTCGTTGAAGGTTTTGAGCCACAAACTGAAGTGAGGGGTAGTGCGGAGGAAGGCCTCGCAGACGACAATGAATGATGAGATGTGGAGGATAGACTCCGGAGCCAAGTCATGGAGTTCCAGCCCATAGTAAAACATGAGCCCCCTCACGAAGGGATCCGTCGGGAAGCCTAAACCCCGACGGAGGTGAGACACAAACACGACGCTCTCGCCGCGCTCGGGAGTAGGAATAACTTGCCCTCGGGCAGGCAGCCTATGCGAAATCTCGTAGGTTAAGTACTTGGCGTCTCTTAGCTTTAGCACGTCCTCCTCCGTGACGGGGGAGGGCATCCACCGGCCTCGTAGGTCGGGGACGGACATTGTTGAAGATCGAAGATACCCGAATATGGAGCCTTGGGTGTTGGAACTCGGGGCGAGGGGCGGATTCGATAGAGGATTGAGGAAGAAGAATGGGCCTTGGTCTCATTATAAAGAGGAAGAATACCAAGAGCCATCCCCGTGACCGTTTGGAACCCGCCTTCGATGGAGGGGGCGTGGCAACGGGCGCGGTTGGGTTACCCACATCCGTGTTGATGGGAATCCCGGAATAAGGGGAACACGATCTCTGCTTCTACAAGACGTGCCGAGGAAACCGCCTCGCTAAACGCGCTGAGGTGGAACAATAAAAACAATTCGAAGGCTTGGTAGTGGTGTGACGTTACGCCACAAATTACATCAGCAGATTGAACGTGTGTAATATTATTCTCTCTACGGGGGTACGTGGAATTTATTTTTGCAGAGCCGGACACTATCCTGGTGTTCACAATCTTCTACAAATTATTCGGAGGAAAAACCCGCCTTGCAATGCCGAAGACAACATGCGCGCCGGACTCGTCATCATTGAAGCCTGGTTCAGGGGCTACTGAGGGAGTTCCGGACTAGGGGGTGTCCAGATAGCCGAACTATCATCATCGGCCGGACTCCAAGACTATGAAGATAGAAGATTGAAGACTTCGTCCCGTGTCCGGATGGGACTTTCCTTGGCATGGAAGGCAAGCTTGGCGATACGGATATGTAGATCTCCTACCATTGTAACCGACTCTGTGTAACCCTAGCCCTCTCCGGTGTCTATATAAACCGGATGGCTTTAGTCCATAGGAAGAACAACAATCATACCATAGGCTAGCTTCTAGGGTTTAGCCTCCTTGATCTCGTGGTAGATCCACTCTTGTAACACACATCATCAATATTAATCAAGCAGGACGTAGGGTTTTACCTCCATCAAGAGGGCCCGAACCTGGGTAAAACATCGTGTCCCTTGTCTCCTGTTACCATCCGCCTAGACGCACAGTTCAGGACCCCCTACCCGAGATCCGCCGGTGTTGACACCGACAGCGACCTACTGTGACAAACACGTATCATCACTGAAGTGTATTTTTTTTGTAGTGCATGCTGCATAGCAATCGATGTGTGGAGTAATAGTAGTAGGTGCAGGTAGGAGTCGGTCTACTAATCTTGGATGTGATGCCTATATAATGATCATTGTCTGGATATCGTCATGATTATTTGAAGTTCTATCAATTGCCCAACAGTAATTTGTCCACCCACCGTTTGCTATTTTTCTCGAGAGAAGCCACTAGTGAAACCTACGCCCCCTGGGTCCCTTCTTTATTATATTTGCTTTTGTGATCTATTTTTATTTGCTTTTATTTTCTGATCTATTAAACCAAAAATACAAAAATACCTTGTTGCACTTTATTTTATTTGAGGATCCATCTATCAATTTATTACAACTTTCTCACGTCCTTTTGCCAATTTCTGGCGCCGTTCCCGAAAGGGATTGCCAACCCCTATAATACTTCGGGTTTTGAGTATTTGTTATTTATGTGCAGGTGTTGTTCATGTAGTGTTGCGTGGTTCTCCTACTGGTTCAGTAATCTTGTTCTCATCACTGAGGGAAATACCTACCGTTGTTGTGCTCCATCATCCCTTCCTCTTTGGGGAAATGCCGACGTAGTTCTAGCAGACATCAGTGGTAAGCAGTATGACTATCACTGCCCACAACTCTTTGTGTTCTACTCGTGCATATCATCTATGCATAGACCTAGCTCAGATGCCATTGTTGGGAAACGTTGCATGGAAAACAAAAAAAATACGCACACGCAATGATCTATCCATGGAGATGCATAGCAACAAGGGGGGAGTATGTCTATGTACCCTCGTAGACCATAAGCGGAAGCGTTTATTCAACGTGGTTGATATAGTCGTACACCTTTGCGATCCCCCGATCAAGTACCGAACACACGGCACCTCCGCGTTCTGCACACGTTCAACTCGGTGTCGTCCTTGCCATCTTGATCCAGCAAGCGGGGTGAGGTAGTAGATGAGTTCCGTCAGCATAACAGCATGGTGACGGTGATGGTGAAGCAATCCCGCAGGGCTTCGCCTAAGCACTGCGACGATCTAGAGCGGAGGAGTAAACTAGAGGCGAGGGGTGCCGACACACGGCATGGAATAAGTTGTGTATTGTGTGGCACCCCTCCCCACATATATATAGGTGTGGGAGGGGAGGAGGCAGCCCCTAGGGTGCCCCAAGTGGTGCGGGAGCAGCCCTAGGGCTCCTCCCTTTGGTGCCCCCCCCCCTCCCCCGCCGCCAAAATTGGCACAAGGGAGAAGGAAAGGGAGGAGGCGCCCCCTTCTTTCCTTCCTCCCCTCTCTGGGATATGGTAAGAGGAGGTGGTGCCTCCCCCTTCCATCTAATTGGGTGTGGCTACCATAAGGAGGGCGCACCAACCCATGTGGGCTGATGTGTTCCCCTCTACTTGGCCACTAAGGCCCAATACTCTTCCGATGCCTCCGGAACCCCTTCCGAAATTCCGATAACTTTCCCGTGCATTCCGAAACTATTCTGGAGACCAAATAGCATCATCCTATATATCAATCTTTACCTCCGGACCATTCGGGAGCTCCTCGTCATGTCCGTGGTCGCATCCAGGACTCCGAACAACATTCGGTCACCAAAGCACATAACTCATATATTACCAAATCAACATCGAATGTTAAGCGTGTGGACCCTACGGGTTCGAGAACTATGTAGACATGACCGAGACACCTCTCCGGTCAATAACCAATAGCGGAACCCTGATGCCCATATTGGCTCCTACATATTCTACGAAGATCTTTGTCGGTCGAACCGTTATGCCAACATACGTAATTCTCTTTGTCCATCGATATGTTACTTGCCCGAGATTCGATCGTCGGTATCTTCATACCTAGTTCAATCTCGTTACCGGCAAATCTCTTTACTCATAATACATCACCTCGTGACTAACTCCTTAGTTGTTTTGCTTGCAAGCTTATGATGTGTATTACCGAGAGGGCCCAGAGATACCTCTTCGATACTCGGAGTGACAAATCCTAATCTCGATCTATACCAACTCAACAAACACCTTCGGAGATACCTGTGGAGCATCTTTATAATCACCCATTACGTTGTGACGTTTGATAGAACAAAAGGCATTCCTCCAGTATCCGGGAGTCTCATAGTTGAAGGAATATGTATTTGACATGAAGAAAGCAATAGCAATAAAACTGAACGATCATTATGGTAAGCTAACGGATGGGTCTTGTCCATCACATCATTCTCCTAATGATGTGATCCCATTATCAAATGACAACACATGTCCATGGTTAGGAAACCTTAATCATCTTTGATAAATGAGCTAGTCAAATAGAGGCTCACTAGGGACACGGTTTTTGTTTATGTATTCACACATGTATTTAGGTTTCCAATCAATACAATTTTAGCATAAATAATAAACCTTTATCATGAATAAGGAAATATAAAATAACAACTTTATTTTTGCCTCTAGGGCATATTTCCTTCAGCCACCGTCGCCACCACGGAGCTTGTCGGAAAGCCAACCATGGAGCCCGCCATCCAGGACCGCCGCCCCGGCGCCCATGCCCCTAGGCACCTCCAACCATTCACATCACCGTCACCCAACCATAGGTGAAAATGTGCCTCCTTTCACTCCTAGACCGGCATCAACCACCAGGCCTAGGTCGGCACCCCGTAGGAAGCACCCACCCTGCATCCCAAGCCGGTCCCGATGGACTGGGGGAGATACAAACCAATGACTATGGACGGCCACTGCCAAGCACGCTTGAATGTCGCCAAATCCATGGTCCTTGACGATAATCCGTCTGATGACATAGCAGTGCCCAAAGAGCGCACCTCGGACCAACGCCACGAACAGAAAACAAGCAAGTGGACCATAACGTGTGTTGGAATATAATGTCCAGCCCTCTCTCATAGTTACCATGTAGAAGTGCATGCTCTAGCCAATCTATATATATACCTACTATTAAAGGGAATAGGTATTCTTGGTTTGGTTTAGTCATTTTTGTTTGGTTTACACACGCTAAGCGATCTGGGCCAGGTACCTGTATGTTGATGGGCCTTTTATGGGCTTTCACAGAGACCGCGAAAAATAATTGGGGCAAAATAAATCAACATTGTGGGAATTGAACACAGGACCTCGTGTCTAGCTCTTCAATGTATCAACCAACGACCTGTGCACCTTTCACATTTACTAATCCCAACTCATTGTAAATATACGAGTGGCAGTCATCATGTTTAGGGCAAGCTAATTAAGCGAATGAGCTAATAAAGGAAGGATTGTGGGCTTAAATAGAATATTTAAATAGATGTGACTAATTAAAGAAAGGATTATGGGTAAACCAGTGGAATACTAAAAGAAAGATCATGGTCTTAATAAATTCTACATGAAGGATTTGAGATAAAAAGGTAGGATAATTAAAAGGAAGGATCCGTAGGCTTCAATGTGTTGGGGCTACTATATTAGAAAAGGAATGACTTGATTCTCGACTAAAACGGGTGAGGACATCATGGTAATTAATGAAAAGATTATACATAAATGCCATTAAAACAGATTATACTTAAATGGAATTAGTGGGAGATTATGCCCGGCAAAGAAAATATGAACATGGCTAAATTGCAACGTACTTTATGTTCATTTTGCAGAAGGATGCTGCGTTGTAGCATGTTCTTCATAGTGAATATGGTGTTGTGGGACATTATGCTTGCACAAAACATCAATTTTTCCCGTTGCAACGCACGGGTATATGTGCTAGTGCAACCAAAAGTCCAAACCATGGGAGAGGGTTGGACACTATACTCCAACTCCCGCCCCCTCACTTCTATGCTCCTTTGGAGTCTATGAAGTGAGGAACAAAAGTAGGGGCAGACTACAATCAATTATTGCATTTATTGGGTTTTGAACCCTGAACCTCTTGGTTGCAAACTTATGCACTTAACCAGTTCACCCACCATTCCAAAATTTTAGTTGCGTTTGCTAGTGCATGAAGCTTAACATGGTATTAGAGTTAAGATCTTGAGTTCAAGTCCTGGCTTTGGCAATTTATCTAAAAATTGTTGTTCCCCCCTTTGTGTCCACGTATAGGGCTCTAGAGTCATACCTCTGAATCTATCCATGTGTTGACTTTCCGCGTTAGACGTGGGAGGGGGTGTTTAAGTGTATATGTGAATTGCCTAGATGGGGTGTTGACGTGTGAATCTATCCATGTGTTGACTTTCCGCATCAGACGTCAGACAGACGTGAGAGGGGGTGTTGAATTGCCTAGCTCTTTTCATCAATTCAAATTGTTGCTTGCATTGGCTAGTGCATGTAGCTTAAAAAGGCTTGCGCAAACGCGGACCAAGTCAGCCCCCAATACATGCACACTGCCAAACATCGTCCACCACCACGGACCAACAACCCCGCCGCCATCCCTACACTGACGTCATAACATGTGGACGTCCCCCAAACAACCCATGGACCCCAACCAGACATTGTCAGAAATGGCCAAGCGTCGATTAGCGCCACCGGCCAACTGCGGGATGACCCCACCAGGAGGAGCCCAAGGTAGCCGGCAACTCCGGCCGCCGGGGCAGCCGCAATAGGCCATTCTTTCCCTCCACACACCACCTCCTCTAACTCTTGTCGGTCCCGCCAAACATCCGCCAGTCTCGCCTCCACATGCTAGCAACCAGGGAAGCAACTAGCCGGAACGATGCACACAAAACAACCCCACACGCGCGCCCATTGCCCAGATCGATGGCCACACCGGGCCGTCACCAGTCCCTCTCTCCCGCGACGCACCCAACCACCCAACCTGCCACCACCACCACCAAGCCACACTCCGGGCGCACCCACAGTAGGCACCCCAGAGATGGACGATGAAGGCCCGCCAGATCCACCCCGTCGCTGCCACGCAGCACCACCCCATGTAGAGCCACACCATTGTAGCAGGGCCACACCGCCACCTCCCTGCGCTGTAGCCGCCGGGAACCTCGAGGAATCTCGTGCCCCCACATCGGGCAGCAACTCCGCGCTGCCATGCAGCACCACCCTGCGTAGAGCCACACCGCTGTAGCAGGGCCACATCGCCACCTCCCTGCGCTGTAGCCGTCGGGAACCTTGACGAATCTCGTGCCCCCACATTGCGTAGCAACTCCGCGCAGCCAAGATCCCGAGTAGGGGAGGGAGGAGAGAAGCCCTGCCACCGCAAGCGCCGCACAGACTTCGCCCGGAGGTGGCGGCGAGGAGGGGTGGAGAGGCGAGGAGGACGGATGTCAGCGGCGGGACAAGGTCTCCCATGATGCGCGCAGGGCGTGTCGCGGGACCAAGGGGTGTTTTTGGTCGCAATCACCACAATGACAGTTATTATGGCAAGGAGGGAGTATATGCATCCACACGCATTCGAGGAGGAAAAACGACAAAGATGTGACTTTCGTATCCTCCCTATCGTTTAGGGTCCCGATAACTGCCACACGCGTGGTGTATCAGGTAGTTGTGCCACACGCCTCATGTGGCATGGACAGCAACCAGCCCACACGACCACGTCTGCGCGCGCAAAGGCACGGCCCGCACGTCCGATGTGTGGCAACCCCGCCCGGACGTGCGGGCCAGAGGACCCAGTAGCCCGCACGAACCAGCCGTCCCGGCCTCTTCTCCCACCTCCCGAATCCCGACTGCTGTCATCTTCTCCCACCTCTCGAACCCCTACCTCCATCGTCGGCCTTCTCTGGTTGCCATGGCAACCAGAGCAGATCCGTAGGGCCTTCCCACCGCAAACCACACCCCCACCCTCCCCCCGCACCCCTCCCTCCCACCCCCAATCCAACAACGCCCTCCAAAGATGACCAGCTAAAAGCAGGTGAATCTCCCGATCTCCCTACTGCTTCTCATCCTTCTATGTGGCACGGAAAATTGCAAAATTACCGACGAGGTTGGCAACTAGATCCGTCCTACAGGGGTAATACACTACATGGGTTGTGTGTCTTTGTAGTTGCCAAGCAGAATACACTAGATCTGCCATGTACTACGTTAGAGATAACCGTAAGTTCTCACTAGATTGATGCACGTAGTTGGTAAATGAATGGATGTGTAGGAATCCATAAAAAGGTAGAGAAAATTGAGAAATTTGGAATAATGGGGGGTGTGAAAATTAATTGCCACTGGTGTCTAACGTCAGTTGCCACCTATCATTGTCGTCAACTGCCACCATGTCAACTTATTGCTTGCCATCCTATTGTAGTGGCTGATGCTATCGAATTGAACGGATAGCTAGCACCCAGATTTTAGAAAAGATAACGGATGTACATGTCCTACTAGCCATGATATGCTGGTTGCCTACGCATGACAATGTGATAACACTGACGCGTTAACTTCTACATGCAAGCAGCACAAGGATACATTTTTTGTGGATTGTTGATGTGTTCTTGTTCATGCAGTGATTGATAGCACACTACTAGGAAAAGGCCTACTAATGGCGCACCAGTTTTGCCTACTAATGGCGCACTAGTATTTTTTACTAATGGCGCACCACTGGTGCGCCATTAGTATCTGGTATACTAATGGCGCACCATGTAGTGCGCCATTAGTTTTGCCCACAGTGCACCACTAGTGTCTTCTATACTAATGGCACACCACATGGTAGTGCGCCATTAGTAACAATTTTTTTAATTTTTTTTCTTAATCTCAGGTCACTATTTCACCTATGAGATATCCAACACATATATATACAACAAGCATCCATATAACAATCATAGCCAACACACAAGTTCCATCATATATACATACATAGCCAACACACAAGTTCCATCATATATACATACATAGCCAACACATAGTTCCATCATTACATATTACAAAAGTTTCACATTGTTCATCCAACACCGTTATCCATCAATTCACAAAAGTTTCACATTGATACAAAATAAAAACACAAATGGAAAAGAAGCACTCCATCCATGCAAGCTTCCGTGAATTAAATCAAATCTGCAAAATGATAAACAAGAAGTTAGAAGAAGAAAAAGAAGAAGACTAGAAGAATACTAGAAGAAGAAGAACACTAGAAGAAGAATAAGAAGAATTTTGGAAAAGAAGAAGAATAAGAAGAAGACTATAATCTTATTATGTAAACTTGATCATTTTGTGCTAACATAAGTTATTTTGGAGCTAACCTATAGGAAACTAAGCATATAAGCTCTAAGTTAGTATATTAGAGCCAACTTAGGTAAAATGAAGCTAACCTATGTCATTTTGGAAAAGAAGAAGAATAAGAAAAAGACTATAAGCTTATTATGTAAACTTGATCATTTTGTGCTAACATAAGTTATTTTGGAGCTAACCTATAGGAAACTAAGCATATAAGCTCTAAGTTAGCATATTAGAGCCAACTTAGGTAAAAATGAAGCTAACCTATAGGAAACTAAGCATATTAGAGATAACATAGGTAA
>NC_057798.1:778174754-778177816 GCF_018294505.1 Triticum aestivum
AAACTTGATCATTTTGTGCTAACATAAGTTATTTTGGAGCTAACCTATAGGAAACTAAGCATATAAGCTCTAAGTTAGCATATTAGAGACAACTTAGGTAAAAATGAAGCTAACCTATAGGAAACTAAGCATATTAGAGATAACATAGGTAACTAAGTATATATATATATATATATATATATATATATATATCATTTTGGAGATCTGACATACCTGACAAAGTTCAGTTCTCATGCATTGTTCTTCTCCTTCTCCTTCTCCTTCCTCAGCCTGATGCGCCAAGAGTGGCGAGGCGGTGGAGGCAGTGGAGGCAGTGGGATGTAGTCTTCTACCACAATTGGCGTGGTCATGTCGCCCAGCTGTGGGATCGCCGGCGCCACCACCGGTGCGTGGTCATTGTCAGGCACCACCACCATCGCGAGGCCACCTTCAGGCACGACCATCACTAGGTCATCCTCAGCCACCTCCATCTCTTGCCCATGGTCAGCCACCACCATCTCTTGCCCTTGGTCAGCCACCACCAGCGCTAGGTCATCCTGGGCGTGATGCCCATCGTCATCCTGCAGCTCCTCATCCCCACTCTGCTCCTCTTCTCCCGCACTCCAATCCGGATCATCCTTCTTGTTGTCTATGCTGCTGCCAGAATCGCTGCTGCTTTCGCTATAGCCAGAATCGCTGCTGCTTTCGCTACAGCCATAGTCGCTGCTACTTTGGCTGTAGCCAGTGTCGCTGCTGCTGCTCCCATTACCTGTCCAAAATGTAACAATGACCATTAACAATCGATGTGAGACAAAGCCAAATGTAGAGGAATAAGAAGAGGCAGAACGTACCGGCATCATCATCGTTAGCATAGTGCATGCGACACATAGTCGTGTTGAACACCTTCACGATGAGCATGGTGGCGTCGTCGTCGTACCTGAAGAGAAGGAAGTACCCCAGCCGCAGGTCGTAGGCACGGTAGAACTTCTCCCACCCACGAGACAAGTACATGTGGCCCTCCTTGATCACCAACTCCACATCCCACTGCCTGCGAAACCCGCTGCCGGCCTGTCGCGGCTTCACATTATTTGGCGGATCTTCACCCATCAGCATGTTCATAAAACTGTCAGGCAGCCTCTACAATTTGGGACAATGAGTGATGTAGCAAACAACAGATATCATAATGAGATGGGTGAAGGGGAGATCTCTTGTTTTATATACCTGCGTCATGGATGATACTGAAGTCTCAAGTATGATAGTGAAGAACTCAGAAGCATCCAACTCGTACTGTGGTGTCGCAGAGCGGCGGTGGCTGCTTCCCGCCATCTCTGATAAGCAGCAGAAGAGACCAATTAGTACCCTTACAATAGATCATAAAACATGCATGATAACAGGCATTAGTCGCAAGTACCCCATATGTCCTATTTTTAGCAAAGTCATGCTAAAATTCATGGAAAATTTCAGCATTACCTTTGCTGAAAATAGGACATATGGAGTACCCGAATTTGCCGGAACGGAAGTTAATCGACATTCCGGCAAACTCAAGGGCCTCTTGGGGTACCTGCAAATTCATCACGACACAATTGTCGGAGACAAAACCCAGCAAACTAGCAACACAATGTGCCTCTACTTTCATATGGATGAAAAGGCCACGGACCATATGGTCCTCTGCTTTCATATGGACAAAAATCAGCTCAACTTATGTGAGCTTCCGTTCCAGATCTTTTTTAATCCAGCTAATTAACTGAAACTTGCACTAAACTAATGTTGTCCCGCACTACTGCAAGTGCCATACTACTGTAAGTGCCATACTACTTCAAGTGCTATACTACTGCAGAGAATTATGCCCACTTGAGTTGGAGTTAATGACCTCAATAGACTGTCACTGGCAGTAAGAGAGTAGCACTACTAGTACTAGCCTTGTACTACTTGTAATGGAAGAATATGACACAGTGCTAGTACACAGGTACAAATTATAATCAGTAGGAAAATATCATCATAATAATATCATCATTCAGTAGGAAAACAACCTTAGCTAGGTCAGTTCTGAACTACATATGGCAATCTCACTTTTAGGAAAGGAGGATCATCATACACATATATAGCTCACTTCATTTGGGGTAGGGGCTATGCCAGAGGATTTCACTCAAAACTGAAGCAGTATATACCTGACTGATGTGAAGCGTTGTCCCAGATGTATTCACAAGAGGCTAGAAGATGTGCTCAACCAACTGTCACAAAAACAAATAAATTATTATTTGCCTAAGTTGACAGGTACCAAAATCTCATCACACTAGCTAAAAGACGACAAACATGTTGAGTGCTGCTTTGTAACTTATTTCACTCTTCTACCAATGAAAGATACGCAAGCTTTGCATATTCACAAAAAAATGCAGCAATGTGACTGAACTACCCCAGAACATAAAGTAAAACAAGGCCTAAAGAAAGTGTGCTGTCTAGAAACAGCCTAAGCACTGAGGCAGAAAAGAAACACCTGACTTGGTAGTGGCAGTTGGGTTCACTTTGGGCAAACAGAGTGCCAATCATCCTATAATGCGACTACGATGAATGCTCTCCCCAGATCATCGCTGAATGCAAAGCATACAACCGACTGGCAGTGGCAATTCGATTCATTTGGAGCAAACCATTGTTTTAAACTTTTATTAGTACCTACAACAATCATACGTATGAAACAATGTGACTGCACTTCCCTTGAACAAAAATGAAGAGGGCCAAGCCCAAACTGTAAAACAAGGCCTGAACCAATTGTGCCTCCTACTAGAAGCAGCCTACAGATTTGGGGCAGGAAAGTAACACCTGACATGGCTGTGGCAACTGGGTTCATTTCAGGCAAAAAACTGTTTGGAACAACTAGTACGGACCAATCCTATGCAACAATGTGACTGCTTTGTCCGTATGGGGAGGGAGGGAATGGGGAGGAAGGGTGGAGAGGGAGGAAGGAGGAAGGAGGAGAGGTACCTGGGCGGGCGCGGCCGGTCGCAGGAAGGGTCGGGGTTGGGGTCGGGGTCGGCGGCGCAGGCGATGGTGCGGGGGCGCGGGGGCTCGGGCGATGGCACTAGGGC
>NC_057798.1:778178659-778179985 GCF_018294505.1 Triticum aestivum
GGTGCGGGGGGTGCTCGGCGGCGGTGGAGCACGGGCCGGGAAGGGCGCCATTAGTAGTTTCGCAAAAAAGTAAAATATATATATATATATATATATATATATATATATATACTAATGGCGCACTGGGTCATAGTGCGCCATTAGTAGTTTTGCAAAAAAAGAAATAAAAAAATACAGTAATGGCGCACTGTCTGCCTGGTGCGCCATTACTAGTTAGAACTAGTAATGGCACACTTCGACCTGATGCGCCATTAGTATGTATGGAAAAATGGAAAAAAATAATACTAGTAGCGCACCTTGTGTCTGGTGTGCCATTAGTGTCTTCCACACTAATGGCGCATTGCCCACCGGTGCGCCATTAGTATATAGTAGTGGCGCACTACTTACGTGGTGCGCCATTAGTATCAATCCTATCTATAGCCCTTTTCCTAGTAGTGGCACATTGGCAGAAATGAGACGCAGAAAAGAATGAGTCACGGAGATGGCGCTAATCTTTTCGGTTCTCAAAGGCCAGAAACGCCCCTTGGGATGCATCAGAGTACAGTCAACTCATTTCTGCAGGGCCGTTGCTGCCACTACTAGAACAGTGCGCAGGCATTGGTATGATGCATGATAACAAAGAAAAAGAACATTTGCCATGTTCGCGACGATGAAGATGAAATTCTACTTATGTCCTACACTGTTATTTTTTCGCAGGTTCTTATGACCAAAACACACTCAGGGGGGCACCATGGCAAGTACAGTCACAGGGCGCTAACACTAACAAATGTATGGGCAGCCAACTTCAAGTAGCTAATGTGGCAAATCAAGGTAACGCATACGAAAAAGAAACATACTGGTCTGGACATGAAAAATAAACTTGCAAAGGATGGCAAAAGACTCACGAGTTATGTCGGAAAAAATGCAGAGCCTTCGTGCAGCACGTGGCATCAGGCGGCACCCATCTACCTACCATCGACGTCATACACAGGTGAGTCCATAAAAAGTGAAGTTGCGGACGATGAATTAGCAGAAGGAGCACTACTAGGAAAAGGGCTATAGATGGGATGGACACTAATGGCGCACTGTACATGTGGTGCGTCATTACTAAATACTAATGGCGCACCATGTGTTGGTGCGCCATTAGTGTGCAAATACTAATGGCGCACCACATCCCACGGTGCGCCATTAGTAAAAAAATTATTTTTTTCAAAACTACTAATGGCGTACCGTGGGAGTGGTGCGCCATTACTAGTTGACATAGTAATGGCGCACCACACCCACCGTGCGCCATTAGTAGTTTCGAAAAAAAATTTAAAAAAAATTGTTAGTAATGGCGCACCACCC
>NC_057798.1:778180331-778221423 GCF_018294505.1 Triticum aestivum
TGCAAAATCTCTCTGGAAATTTTTTAAATGGGCATAACTTTTGCATACGAACTCGGATTAAAAAGTTTTATATATGAAAAATCATCTACTCGAAAAGTTAAACATTTTCAAAATCCCCAAAAACCTAACAGAAAAAAGTTACGGGGATTTCAAGATCTAGAGGCAAAAAAATTCAAAAAAAATTGATTTCGAAAAAAAAATGAATTGTTTTTCAAAAAATGATACGTAATATGACCAGGAAGTTTGAAATATTTTTCAAAATTTCATCATAGTCATGAACATGAACAAAGTCCTAGACATCAACAAGGTATAATAGGATTGATATGCTAGATATATCAACAAGTGCCTGTGAAGTGAGCTGTTGCTGGGGTTGGATAGAATTCTGAAGTTAAGCGTGCTTGGGCTGGAGTAGTGTGAGGATGGGTGACCTTTCGGGAAGTTTGACCACGGAGTGCGATTTGACTTGAGTTTAAGCATATTGACCCGAGATTAACCCATAGTGACCTGAGATTAAGAAAAAAATTGAAAAAAAAAAATTTGAAAAAAAAATAAAAAAAATTCTGAAAAAAATTCTGCGTGGTGCGCCATTAGTATACCAGATACTAATGGCGCACCAGTGATGCGCCATTAGTAAAAAATACTAGTGGCGTGATAGTAATGGCGCACCGGTAGTGCGCCATTAGTAGGCAAAACCGGTGCGCCATTAGTAGGCCTTTTCCTAGTAGTGGAGTATAGTTGACAACTGCAGTTGCCATGATTGAACAACTGCAGTTCCCATGAATAAACAAAATGCAGTTGCCATGATTGAACAACTGCAGTTCCCATCCCTGGACAACTGCAGTTGCCATCCCTGGACAACTGCAGTTGCCATGACTGAACAACTGCAGTTTCCATGCCAGGACAACTGCAATTGCCATGCCAGGACAAAATGCAGTCGCCATGTATTGACCAACAACTACCATTCTTACAGGTTATTATAGTGGTGCTGCCCCAGCAAACGTCACATGGCAAGCTTCACATATTGCAGATAGAGCACGTCTTTTTGGTGTGACAGACCACACAAGATGGGCACATGCAGCACAACAAGGTAAGGAAAATTTGAACCGCAAAAATAGCGCTGCATTTGTTTTTGTGGGAATAGCACGTGACAAAAAAGAAGGTTTGTAGCGGTGATGGTGGAAAAAATCAAACAGAAAACGCTAACAAGTGGTTTGTGCAATGATTCATATATTGTCTTCGGGATTTGCCAACTGCTAAAAGCATGTGTGCAGCACTAATGGTTGATCACATTTGCCTAGTAAGCTCAAGCCTAGAATACAAAAGTTTTGATGCTAGAACACACTGGTTGCCATGTATTGGCAGCAGTATTTGCCATGTATGTAGGACTACAGCTACCATGCATATAGAATCCAAATTTTTGTACTGAAATGACCTGGTTGCCATGCATTGGCAACAGTAGTTGCCATGTTTGTTGGACTGTAGTTGCCATGACTGGACAACTACAGTTGCCATGCATGTCCACAGGCAGACTCACGGCTTGATGTTTGAATGATGTCATGCCAGATCACTTGAAGTTGATGTGATCCGTTACGATAAACATGTTATTCATGGCAAAATCTTACGCTCGTACCTGTTCTTTCTATTACAGGGCCTACAACTACATTGAACAGCAGCGCAGGGACATCTACTGCGGGGAGCTCTGAGCGCACAGAAGACGCGTTCCACCAGCCTGCCGACAATCATGACGCAAACAATGCCGAGTCAGAGTCGGAAATGGCAATCATTCCAGCAATGCCGACAGGCACCCCTTTGAACACAAGCAATGGCAACACTCAAGTAGATGAAACTGTCGCCGATACTGAAGTGAATGATGAAACTGATGACGAAGCACAAGGGGATGAAGATGATGGGCAATCAGAGATCGTGGTACCTCAGCCACCGTACGTTGGGCAGAGATTTGAATTGTTTGCAGAAGCAAAGGAATTCTACCAGACATATGCAAAGTTCCATGGGTTTGCGGTCAACACCGAATACCATAGGATACTATCACTCATCCACAGCAAAAATGGGACTCTGAGTAGCATGCCCTACATACCAGCTGACATCACAAACCTAGAGGCAAAATACTGTAGAGAGAGCAAGTTGGCTGACATAGAAGCCACGATGGCCTGCTTCGATGAGAAAGCGAAGGAAGATCCAGATTTCTTCTATAGGATAAGGTTGGACGATGAGGACCGTGTCAGGAACATGTATTGGGTGGATGGTGCTGCAAGAAAAGCCTACAAACATTTCTGAGATTGCATTTCATTCGACGCGACGTATCTCACTAATATGTACAAGATGTCGTGCGCTCCATTCATAGGAATAAATAACCACAATCAATCGTTGCAGTTCGGGTGTGGGCTCGTTCGGAACGAAGACACAGATGGGTACGTTTGGTTGTTCAAGACCTTCTTGGAGTGCATGGATGGACTTGCTCCAATGAACATAATAACAGACCAGGATTTTAGTATGCGTGCAGGCATAGAGGAGGTCTTTCCGTTGGCAGTGCACAGGCACTGCAGGTGGCACATTATAAAGAAGGCTGAGGAGACGCTAGGACCGTTCTTTGCTGACCGTCCGGAGCTGCACAAGGCATTCAAGCTGTGCGTGGACCACAGCTTGACGGTGGAGGAGTTTGAAAGGAGCTGGATGGCCATGATTGAAACATATCAAGTCCAAGACAACGAGACTCTTGCTAGCTTGTGGGAGAAGCGAATGTATTGGGTGCCGGCCTACTTCATGCAGTGCTTCTTCCCTTTTCTGCAGATTACACAGCACAGCAAGGGGTTCAATGCTGTTTTGAAGCGGTACGTGAGCCCTGGCAACTCATTGCTACAGTTTGCCAAGCAGTACACAGCTTTGCAACAAAAAATACTGGGATCTGAGCAACAGCAAGAAGCGAACACCGTGCTAAAGCAGCCAAAATTGCTAACGTATTTACCGATGGAGAGGCAGATGAGCAAGATATACACCAACAAGATCTTTAACAAGTAAGTCAGTTGCGTTACAGTCTTATTTACACAAAGCACGAAGGCAGTAGGTCCCATATAGAATGCAATGCAGTTGACATGTTTAATGAAATACTGTTTGCCATTCTTACTCAGCTGAAGTTGCCATGTTCAATGAAAATACTGTTTGCCATGCTTACTCACATGCAGTTGACATGTTCAATGAAATACAGCTACCATGTTTAATGCACTGTACTTCCATTGGGCATGTTGGTATGCAAATGCCAATGTCAACAGAAAATGTTATGTTGTTGCCATTTCTACTGAAATGCAATTGCCATGTTTACTAAAATGCAACTGCCATGTTTGCTGAAATGCAATTGTCATGTTTACTCAACTGTAGTTGCCATGTTTAATAAAATGCAGTTGCCATGTTTTATGCAATGTGCTTCCATTAGGAATGTTGGTGTGGAAATAACGATGGCCAGTTGAAAATGTAATGCAGTTGCCATGTCTAATGTACTACAGTTGCCATGTGTAATGTACTATAGTTGTCATGTCTAATGTACTACAGTTGCCATGTTCAAGCTACTATATTTGCCATGTTCAATGTACTATATTTTCCATGTTCAGACAAAATATATTTCTATTTACATGACAACATAAGGTGCTACAAAAAAGATCGCACGATAGTTTAACAGAAAACACACAAAACTTGCAGATTCCAGGAACAAATAAAGTGTGCCGGCATGTTCACGGCTTTCTAGGTGGACGAACATACGTTCAAGGTGTGTTCTATTTTGGTCATGTCAGATTCAGAACCTGAAGACTCGGACAAAGGAAGGAACTACTTCGTGAAAGCCTCGATCGGATAAGGCGAATACTACTGCCAATGTTGCAATTTTGAATGGGACGGCATTGTGTGCTATCACATACTAAAAGTAATGGACATGAACATTGTGACACGGATGCCCCGCCATTTCATAAGGCGGCGATGGACTTGGAACGCTGACGACACGTTGGCGCCGCAGACAACAAACACAGTTCTGGCTGTGCATGACGAGAGACCTGAGTCAACCATGGAAGCCGTGAGGCACGTTGTGCTGACAAAGAACTATGCTGACTTAATTGATGAAGCATGTAAGAGTGATGAGACAGCGAGAGTCACAGAAAAACACAGGAAGGCCCTGAAAAGAGAGCTTGATGAGATCAAGAAGAGGAAAGCTGAGGAAGCCTTACACAGGTTCCCCCGCACATCAAGTGTGCCTTTGTCCACGGGGCCATCATCTGAAAACTCGGAGATAGGATCTGGAATAGCGAGCAAACAAACCCAGGTCAGGAACCCGCCCCGTTCCGTCACAAAGGGGCGTCCAAAAGAGATAAGGTACAAATCGGGATTGGAGATTCAAGCAAAACACAAGAAAACGAAGAAAGGGACGGGCAATCCGTAAGCAAAATTGGGGCGGTGTGACATGGTCCTTGTGGACATTTTGTTTTGTAGCCTAGATGTTGTGAATTTTTTTAAAATTGGGAGAATGACTCTTGAGGGGCATCAGAAGTAGAAGGAAAAATACATTGAATGGATAACTGAAGTTGCCATGTTGTGGGTACTTAATCTGCCATGTTATGTGTAGTTAATCTGCCATGCTATTTTATACTAAATATGCCATGCTATTTTATTCTAAATATGTCATGATATTTTATATTGGATCTGCCATGTTAATTATACTGGATATGCCATGTTAATTGTACTGGATCTGCCATGTAGTTTATGCTGAATCTGTCGTCTTGTTTGTACTGAATCTGCCATGTTAGCTGTACTGAAATATGCCATGTTATTTGTAATGACTCTGCATCGCATATATTTCCATGTTAATTCGACACGGTTTAGTCACACATAGTGTGTTGTGTGCAAATGTATGGGAAACAAGTTGAAAAAAGCGTAACGTGCATCAACCACGGGAAAGGTTACGGCTACATGATCAAACTACCATGCTAGCCGGTGTAGTTAGCAATGAAAAAGAAAGAAGCAAAACAGCCAAATGAAAAACGACGATGACTTTCACTAACCATATCTGATGAACTACATTTGCCATGTTTTAAAACATCGTAGACGCATTCGAAGCAGCAAACTGGTGCTACAAACGATGAAACCATAATAATAATGATAAACATAAAACGTATATGCTGTCACGCCTAAATAGGTTCACATCCACACATATATTACAGAAAATATTCAAATGTCGCTCACACACCACCACTACATACTAGGCTACGCAGGGTTGCAGTCATAACATAGCACACGGACATAGTTTTGACAAGAACAAAGATAGTACCTTACATTCCTCGGCAACATAATGTAAGGTATGTGTCCGGTGTATAACGCCACGTGATCACTTGTACTTCTTGATGACTTTCTTGACAGCTTCCTCCACAAACTCGCGTGCTCCGGACCGCTTGTTGAAATCTTCATTTGTCAAGTAGCTCCATGTGTAAATTTTCCGGAGGTCAACAACCGTTGCAGCTGTGACAGTGGGAACAAGTCTACCTTCCCACTTTGCAAAGTATTCCAACGTGTGAAAGCCAAAGTCCATCCTGCACAAGAAAAAGAGTGAGGTGAACTCGCAAAAAGGACAGACATAGCAATGTTAAACTTCAATTCAGATGTAACAACAAAGAGGGGTGGGATTGATGTAAATGGCACATGAAGGAGGGGGTAGGAAATTACGTGTTCCCTTGATTCGTAGTCGCCACATACTCAATCGGGGAATGTCTGATCTGGACCTTTGAGTTTTCGTAGTGACGGTTCCATGTCTCTTTGACGTTGTTGATGAAGAATTCAGCATGCGAAGTAAGGTCGGCATCAGCTGTCGAACGCATTGAATCAAGCACCTCAAAGCGTTGGTTTTTCAGGTCAAGACAGATCGCATAGTGGTGACCACACTTGTCATGTGGGTCGTATGGTGCAAGCTCCTGGAACATGGGGAACAGGACCTGCAAGTAAAAATGAAGGAAATGAGAAGCAGAGTTCACATGAAGAACAGCAGAGGGACAAAAAAAGTAGAATCGCGTAGAATGTTTAGTTATAGTGGGTAGTTGAAAGAAAGTTGCTGTCCATGTATGAACAAAATTTGCCGTGTATTTTACTTTGAAGTTGCCACATAGTTTGCACGGTATGAAAAAATCAGAAAGTCAGTTTGCATGGTAGCTGATGCCACATGAAACATTTGCCACATAAACAGAGTGCAGATAATGGCAAAAAACCATACCATGTGAAAAAAAGTGCAAACAGGGAAGGAGTACTCACATATTTCTTCACTGTGAGCTTGAATTCACCGTGTTGAGCAAAATTCTTCCTCGGGATTTTGTGGTGGAAGTCACCATCCCATATTTTGCAGGTCACATTGTAATGCATGATTGTTTTGTCGGGAAACATATCCGTATACTTGTTGATGTAGTCAATCCCGCATGCAACTACATTTGTTGACATTTTACCGTTTGGCCTCACAGACTCACAAGATCACCCAGGTCGACGTACGTCGCTTCGCATTGAATGACCTTGGTTCTGTCCAAACATGAGCTATATGAAAATGATATAACATGAAAGAATCATGTCTACTAAGTAAAAAAGGAAGAACTAAAACGTAAGCAGATCATATCTAGAAAGTAGAAAAAAAATATGAATGGTAGAAAGAGCAAAGCAAAAATGTTGTCATTACGCTTTCAGCTCCTTCATGTGCTTGCTGCTGGCCCTCGCATTATCAAATCGCTTGACAATATCGTATAGCTGGGTTTGTTCCTTTGTGGCCCTGACTTCGGGCTCGTAGTCTTCCGGGGGAGGTGGGTGAACTACCCTCTGCTGCCTCACAAAACCAGGGGTGGCACTCCTAATGGTATCTTCAGATACCGTATCTGCAGGCACATTGGAACTTGATTGCCCCTGACCTCGTGAGGACCTCCTCTGCAATGCTGCCTCCTCGATCCTGTGGTAAGCTTCATCAAGTGATGATGAAATCTCATCAGGGGTGCCTACAAGGATCAAAAAAGTGGGTTAGGGTACCTGGAAAAACAAAACAAATGGAATGTGAAAAGATAGGGTGCATGATGTGAAATGTAGGTACAAAAAGTAGGGAGTTGCCATGTGGGGGCAAATCCAGTTGCCATGTTTAGTGCACTGTAGTTGCCATGTGACAGCAACTACAGTTGCCATATTGTGTCAACTCCAGTTGCCATGTGCTTGCCGAACGAAAAATGCAGCATGGAAACAAAAATACAGGTGACATGGTGCAGCAAATCCAGTTGCCATGTGTATTGCACTGTAGTTGCCATGTGACAACAACTATAGTTTCCATGTTGAATCAACTTCAGTTGCCATGTGATTGCCGAATGTAAAATGCACCATGGCAACAAAATTGTAGGTGACATGGTGCAGCAAATCCAGTTGCCATGTCATCACATAACAGTTGCCATCACAAGTGAGAACCCCAAAAAGAATGCTTGGTACAAAAGTCAGACTACACAGATGTATACAAGAAAATGATAAGCACATAAGAAATGTACCTTGGACGATCGGCTCTGCGAACTTGATAGCCTTCCTGCCCTCGACCATTGGTTGCGCCATCATTGCGGGCATGCCTCCCGGGAAAGCAAAGGCAACTGGCATAGGATCTGGCACCACTGGTTGATCTTGACTGATGCCAAGGCTGAAGCTCGGTGGGGTGAAGGCCATTGGGTGCCTCTCATGCCTACTGGCCGGACCGCGAACAACTTGTCGGGCAGAATCCAAGGGTGAAAGATCAACAAACATATCTGAATCAGCCGCTACAGAATGATCGGGCTTATTTGTAGGGCGGGTTGTGTTGTCAGCGGTATCAGCCGCAGCTTTCTTGACAATCTTCTTGTTTGGGCTGTAGGGGACACCAACATTGACTGGGAGCCTGGAAGTGCGTAGATTTAAGCTGGGGATTTCCACTGCGGGTAAAGGTGCAGTCTGCTTCGGATGTTCACCTACGTCACTCATGCCCGGCTTGACACCTGCATCAGTTGTGCTCCGGTCTTCCAGTTTCTCCATCGCATTGCTTTTGGCAGGTGGCGGGAACAGTGTGGACGCAGGAACATAACCAGACTCATCTTTGCTGCTCCTAGCTACAGCTGGTGCGTTGGGTATGTATGTTGATTGCTTGCGGGGGCTACGACGCCTAGGTGGAAGACCAGCACGCGAAACAGTTGCCTTAGCAGTATCTGCACCAACAGGAGCTGGAGCTGTTGTGCCAAGACTCTCACCTGTAGATGGCATATCATTATGAACTGCCGCCTCAGCCACTTTTGTCATGGACACAGGAGTGCCACCACGCACACGCTTGGAATGAGTGTCAGATGAGCAGGAATCTTCCTTGCTTAGGTTGGTCTCAGGAGCGTCCACTTCAACGCTTGCTGATGGGGTGGCATGGCTCACAACAACATCCTTCATTGCCAGAAGAGTTGGCAATATTTTAGCTGTCCTGACAGATACCGACTCGTCACTCCCTGATGTACTGATGCTTGTTGTTCTAACCTGCACATCTGCAACCGGCGGAGATGGTCGGCCACTTGCGTCATAGTTAGTGGGAACAGTTGACGGTTCAGCAGCAGTTTTGTCGACTGGCGCCTCATGAACATCTGAGTTGCCCCCTGTTGACAACTTTGAATGAAGGCGTTCGAGTGGGTCCCTAATGATATGCTTGGCCCCACGTGCAGTAGTCTTCTTCACCCTCAAAAAAAAAGCACATGAAAAAGGTATTAAAAAGGAACAAACAATATTTGCCATGGTAGAAATCTAAAAAAATGAAAAAATAGGTGGAAAAGCTGGTAGTTGCCATGTAAGGGGAATATGAGTTGCCATGTGGCCTAGTTAGCAGTTGCCATGCAAATCCAGCAAGAGTTGCCATGGTAGCCAACTTGAAGAATGATAAAAATGTCTGATGTACCAGGAATGCAATTTCAAAACTAGGTATGGGATGAGCACACAAGCCAATGGAAAGATGGCACTTGCCATGTAGGTACAATAAGAGTTGCCATTTGGCCTAGATAGCAGTTGCCATGTAAAAGCAAGCAGGAGTTTGCCATGTAGTTAAAAAGGAAGAAAATCATTTGAAAAATAGCAGTTGCCATGTGGGGATGATGACAGAAGCCCATGTGACAAGCTGAAGGATGTATTGAAAAAACAAAAATATAGCACTATGTCAATGAAAGCACATGGCAAACCTACTTCTTGACTGGCTTTCTCAGGTCTGGCAACACGACAGGATCCCCAGTGTTGAACGTCGTCGTACGAGGAGATGACTTGGTGGAAGGGGTGTCACCAACAATGGGGGCACCTTTGTTCAACCGAGCCAAAACACGGGTTGGCATTGGTGCCTGTTTCTTCGTAATTGCTCGTCCACCAGTTGTCGCCTCACTGCACGTATAAGATGGAGGAAAAAAAGGGTGGCAATTGTAACACAGCAAACTCAGTGCCGTGCTTAGCAAAAACAAATGCAGAAAGGGATCAGTCTGTTCCAAAAATATAGACAAAATAAAAAACTAAAATTAAAGTCGAACCTCCTCCTAGAAGCTACGGGATCGGTCCTAGACCTCTTGCGAGGAGAACCCTGCCCAACATCCTCTGGAGCCCTCCCCCTCTTTGATGGCAACGCGCCATCGCCTCTCGCCGTCGTATGTTCTTTGACTTTCTCCGATGGAGGGACATCTGGTGCATCCTTTCCCTTCTTACCACCTGCACAAACTTCAACATGTTCATCATCATCGGTGTCTTGTTTCACGTTCTCCATGTCATCGTCGTCATCCTTGTCAAGACCAACGTCTCCATCTAGGTCATCTTGTGTGTCAGCAAGCTCTTGGGAACTGTTGTAGTCATACCGGCCACGGCAACCAGTTGGCCGATGTGTCCGTTCTGGGACAAATGTAGTGAACTGCCTCGCAACCGCATCGCTGTCAGAGCCATAAAGGGACGTCCACCCCTCAACCAACTTCCCGAGCAAACCGGTCATTTCGGATGCAAACTGCCCAATTAGATGCTCAACAGGTGCCCTCGCCTGTGCACAAAACAAGAAGCAGCAATAACCAATCATATTACAGTCACTTGCATGAGATCAAAAAATAATCCAAGGCAACCATAGATATGTATCTTTGATTACCTCAGTAGGGCAAGGAGGAGCTGAGTGCACGTCCATCCACTTTCCAAAGTTTTGAGGCCCCCCAAACACGTTGTAGTCTATAGCATGCTTGGCCATCAGCTGGAAAAAACCAAAAAACAATAGCTAGGATGTAAGAGAGAGAATGATGAACACTGATAGCAGTTCATGTGTTGTAAAATGCAACAAAGAAAGAAGACGCGAATATAAGTTTTAGCACGAATGACAAAGTTGCCATGTGGAGTGAGTCATGGATACCGTACGCAGACAGCCATGGCTAACAAAGGTAGTCATCTCTTGTTAACCACAGACGGTTGCCACATGGCGATTTTTCATATGTTATGTCGCAAAAATTTGTAAGAATGTCGTGTAGAGATAGAAACCAGGACTAACGTGCAGTTTTCAATATTTGGTATCAGTTACCCTGTCTGCAGCAAGCACAACCTTGACAGCATCGATAGTCCACGCAGAAACAGCAAACTTGTGCATAGGCGGCGGGCCTCCTATCCCAGTGAAATCCACGGTAGACAGATCAAGACAGTCGACATACATGAGTTGATGTACGACAATTTTAAAAAGAAAGAAATATCAGTTGCCATCATGGTATTTTGCGAAAAAACAGGATAATATATGTTCCTACAATCATCAAGTTAAAGTGCATGAAAAAAGAGAAAAAGAAGAAGTTGTCATCTGTATGTGCTAATTGCCATCATAGTGTGATGGCAGTTGCCATATTGTCATGATGGCAGTTGCCATCATAGTATGATGGCAGTTACCATATTGTCATGATGGCAGTTGCCATCTTGTTATGATCAGGTTGCAATGCATGAAAATAAAAGGTGTTAAAAAAGAGTGTTCACAGAAAAGGACTGGTGAAAAAAATACCATTAAATGCAGTCGACAACCCTTCTGGTACATCTTGCTTGAGAATGCATCATGCAGGAAGTCAGCAATGAACTTACACCAATTCATGTTCTTCACATCTTTCAGATTCGCCTGCACCGCACAATTTTCAGGACAACGAGTTGCCGCATCAAAAACCAAATGGAAAAAACATCAAAGAACACTGGCAGTGACTACCTTGCACATGACATTGGAAGCCAAAAGATTGGAGGAAAATAATGTAGTAAAGATAGATCATTCACCAGGATGGGGAAGCATTTGTTGCTTTGGCGAAGAGAAGTGGTCGGCGCGAAAACAGCTGAGATGAGGTACATGAGTAGTTTCATCTTAAAAACCTCGCCATGGGTTGTCATGGCCTGCAGCGAATCTGCCAGTATAGACGTGTTCGGCATGGATTCCAAACCAGGAAACAAACGGGGGAACAACGCTTCCTCGATCTTGTTATTGACCTCATACGGGACTTTGATATGTCCACGGGGCACACCCAAAGTGCAGAAAACAGATTCCTCGTTCAACGGCAGTCTTCCACGTCCTGGAATCACAAATTCCCTGGAGGCGGGGTCGTAAATCTCACCAAGGCAGTCGCATACAGGGTTGACTAGATTCGTGCACCGGACATTCATTAGAGCCTGCATACCCATCTCAGCAGCAGCTCCCTTCTGATCGTCGGTAAATCTGTCAGTCAATGAAGTCAGTCGTTCCTGGGAGGCCCTGTTACGAGTATGTTTCTTCTTCTACAAAAAACAAACAAATGCTCAGTTGTTGCCGTGTTTTCACTGTCATGAAATGTTAGTTCATGACAGACGACTGCAAAGCTCAAGGTGGCAACCAATAACATATGCAGGAGGAGGAGGGTGTGTGGACAGTTACCTCGTCGCCCTCTTTTTCCGTCCAGTTGCCTGATTCTGCATTGGTGGATCCATGAAATCATCATCATCATTTTGATGATCACCGCGAGCCATTCTGTTGAGGTAAGAACAGACCAAATTATCACGGTGGAAATGAAAATGCAGGGAGTAGGCAGTTGCCACCTAACAGAATGTCCTTGCCGCATGAGCTCGAGTGAAAATGTCAACTAGTGAATGCAAAATATCACATGAACACGCACGCACCCCCCCTATGATTGTCGAAAACATAAATGTGGCAATTAATCACATTGGTTACATTTGAAAAAAAATGTACAAATCGTAAATGCACTTAAAAACAAAATGTTGAAGTTGCCATGTTAGCACAAGATAGTACGAAAGAAAGTCAAAAAATCCTCCACTGCACAAACCTGAGATGTGGCAGCTCACACCCTGTCCTCATGCAACAATGACTTGACATGTGTTCAATGGCAAAAAATGTGCTAGGTTGAAATTTCCATGTTAAAATGCAACACAGAATTCAAAAAAGCAATGAAAAACATCTAATGAACAACCTGAAATTGCCACAGTGTGTTCAGATATCAGTGTTGGGATCTACGGTAGGGTGCGTCGACTGCAAATTAAAATTTCCTACGCGTAGAACAACCAAGAACATGCTACGGGAGATGGATCATAGTTCGTTACCACTAAAAACGTAGTGCCGTGCAGCGGAAGAAGTGTTGGGGCAGCGCTTCCGCGTGGATCATCTCCTCCTCATCCGATCTCCCTCGAACAGCCGGTCGTCCGATCCCACGTACAAGTTCGCCGGAGCGGCGCAAGTGCACCGCCTCTAACGGTATCCGCGCGCGCACGAGGAACACCGTGTGGCGGACTGCTAGGTCCGATCACACAGTCGGCAGCGAGTGGAGGTGTCTATTCGCAACACATGCAAACCCTAGTCGCAGCGCCGAAGCGATCAACCACATAAGTGCGCTGCACCTCCACCTTATATAGGCGTCCGTCGCGGGCTCAACACTTGGGCCTCGCACGGACCCTAAAGCCCACAAGTCTACTCAGCCACAATCCGAATACAGCTCGGATCACATCCGACCAGTGTCTTCGGATCCGACCTCGTAGGTTCCTTCCCTTAAGCGCGCGACCCCTTAGGTTCAAGTCAGCTTGGTCGCAGTTCGGATCACCTCCGACCTACACGGTTGGTAGCGGCCTCTAGCAAGGCGTGCCGACCACTAAGCAGACTATGAAGCTGGTTAGGCGAACTTGTACAACATGTCACACTTCTGTTCCCTTTGCCTCACGATATATGTTGTCGAGCTCAAGGCGAGACTGTCATCCTTGTGCTAGCCCGACCTCTTTCTCGTTCCAGTGATCCCGACCACTACCCGGATATCTCATAATCCTTGTTGCATGGCCATGCTTATCCTGGTCGGATCACACGAGGGGCCCAGAGTATATCTCTCCTGATCGGAGGGGCAAATCCCATCTTGTTCGACCATGTCTCGCAGCATGGGACTGACATACCCGAAACCTACCTTTGTAACTACCCAGTCACGGAGTAGCGTTTGGTCGGCCCAAAGCAAGTTTGTCACCATCTCGAGTACATGCGCCAGCTCAGGTCTTAGGACATAGAACGTATGTTCTACTAGAGACTCACATATGACATATCGCTGCGTCTCATAGTTGGGTCTGTCCGATTCGGACCTTATCTCGACTCGGATCTGACTACGTTGAATCCGACCAGACCTTTCCAAGTCCATATTATCCGGTTAGCATCCAATGCCCCATGGCTAGTGAGACCAAGCCATCGACCGTGTCATATGTTAGTCTAGTCGGCTGCGCGTCCACACAACCCTTTCGACTAGGGGCCTTTTAGGACAGTCATCATACAATGCATAGTCCCACAAACAAGTCACGTACTTGCTGATACACATTATTGATAATGTCCAAGGACTATCTTTATTCATAAATACATAGGAAATATCATCATACATGATTGCCTCTAGGGCATATCTCCAACAGTCATCATGGCAAAACACAAAAAATTGAGTCTGTCGTACAATGAATTTGCCACATTATATGACTATAACATGGCAACAGACATGCTGTGTTCAGACAAATACTTGCCACATGGAAAGCATGTATATGGCATCTGACAGAATTGATGTGAAAGTTAGTTGCCATGTTATGCAGCCAATTTGCCACATTATCCTGTCTACAACATGGCAACAGCCATAGTATGTTCACGGTCTATTTGCCACAAGAATATACTATCCATGTGGCGACAGATACAGTTGATGTGCAGATTAGATGCCATCCAGTGCAATTGGTTGCTGAAACTGCAGTGACTACCGATTTACTACACTTTATCATTCCTACAGTGTGGCAACTATCACAATCATTCAAGAAAATTAGTTGCTACGCGGAAAAGAATGTTTGTGGCAACTACCATAGTCATTCAAGAAATTAGTTGCCACATGGAAAAGCATGTTTGTGGCAACTATCATAGTCATTCAAGAAATTAGTTGCCACATGGAAAAGCATGTTTGTCGCAACTAACAAAGTCATTCAGGAAATTAGTTGCCACATGGAAAAAGCATGTTTTTGGCAACTATCACAGCCATTCAGGAAATTAGTTGCCATACAGTCGTGACAGTTACTCAAACTACCACGTTTGCCTTCATACTGCAGTTTGAAAAACAACTAACTAGATCTAGGGTTCAATGGCAACTATAGTGACTTGAAATTCATCCCCAAAATTCTCCCCGAACTGATCACAAACACCAATTCGAAGCAATGCGCAACTATCAGACCGGAAAACAACGGCCCAATCCCAAGGCACAACCAGTGTGTGTCTCCGGACAGGCAGAGCCACACCGGCGAGACCGCCACCACGGCAGCGATGAAACTGCCCAGTGCCATCGAAAACGACAAGCACAGGACTCCGCCGACGACGAGAACGCCGGCGCATCACCAAATCGCCTGAATCTCTATGAATCTCGAGCGAAGCATCGAACACGGAGGGAAGGGGAGAAAATGCAGGCAAGGATTGTGAGAGTGAGAGCGAGCATTACCTTCAACCTATAGGCGCTCCGGCGAAGCCGCTCCGGTCCGGCGAGCACCACCGACGGCCGCGAAAGCCGTCGACTCTTCCGCCTCCGCCGTCGCCTTCTCCCCTTGTCTTCTCCTTCAATCGTCTGAAATGCGAAGTGGGTTGTGCGGGTAACTGTGGGGATGAGTAAATGGAACCATGAGGGGGAGGGGGGCGAAGTGCGCGACGTGTTTGATGTCAACCACGGTCGGCGCGCGCGCGTGCGGGAGCATAGCAGTTCCCACCGCACGCCCCCGAGTGGCAACCACTGACCGCGTGTGGCAACTAACGTGCGGGCGAACTATGTCACACACCGCACACACGCATTGTCCTACGTGGCACAGAAAATCGGCCAGATTGTGCCAAGATCCGTGCATAAAGTACTGGACAGTGATGGATGCGTGTGGTCGAGATGGTCAGCGCCCACACGTGTGGGCGTTAACATCTCTGATCGTTTATGCGCCCGTCCAAACACGCAAAGTAAACATCACGTCGAGAAGAAGCCGTGACAAATGGGACATCTGCCTGACAAGTGACAACCATCGATGGTGAAGTGCGCTCAGTAATACTTTTTTTTTGCGAGGATCAGTAATACTCCTACTTTTCTCCTAGGTGAACAAGCGACCGGGCCAGGTCATCGTCTCTTATGTTCTCTAGTCAGGACGTAAGGAGAAACCCTGGCTTTCTCACTTCATTCAACATAAAATATTTGTATTCGATGGAAATAAGACTTGACTAGTAGTACATATGCAGCGATTCTACCCTTGAATCAAATAAACTGGCGACAGCATACTTGGGTGATACCACAATTCACCTCTACAGATACACTCATCTTCTTAGACTGCATACATAGTCTAAGGAGGCACTCCAGTTCCACACATCTTCATTTAGTTATAAAGTTATGGAGCATCTAGCCTTCCACTTAACCTTCCTCCTCTGGATGACCATATTCCTTTCATCCTCCGCCACCGCGAGTGAAGATGACCAGTTCGTCTACTCTGGCTTCTCCGGCAGCAATCTTATCCTCGATGGTGCAGCCATGGTTACACCAGATGGGGTCCTTGAGCTGACCAATGGGACGCTTGGCTCTATCCATCTCCATGGCAGTTCCGCAGGTCGCCTGGTGGGGCAGTGCAGTCCTTCTCAATATCCTTTGTCTTCGGCATGGCCTCTGTCAACTTTAATGGTTGTCCCAACTCCCAACAGCATGAACTTTTCTGTCCATCAGGGTCTCACAAATAAGAGCATATTTGCAGTCGTGCTTGAAGCTTGCCGCCAAGATAACAACTTCCAGGAAAACAATGATAACGATGTCAGCATCTCCATCGGAGGTAAAACCTCGGCGAAATCTCCTGCTGGTTTCTATGATGGCAAGAGTGGTATTTTCAACATCTTGCTCCTAGTTAGTCACGACATCATGCAAATGTGGGTGGAGTATGATGCCGCGGCCACACGGATCAACGTGGCCTTGGCTCCCCTCGAGGTAGTTAAACCGTCGAGGCCATTGCTATCACTTTCCCACAACATCTCAACAGTGCTGGGGGATCCAGCATATATTGGCTTCTCGGCTTCAACTAGTATAATCAGCTTGAGATATAGTGTGCTTGGCTGGAGCTTTGGTATGAACCGTCCTGCTCCAAGCCTCCAACCATAGACATCGCCAAGTTGCCGAAGTTGCCTCGGGTTGACCCAAAAGCTCAATCCAAACTGTTGAAGATCATACTGCCGATAGCCATGGTCACACTTGTCCTGCTTGTGGGAACAACAGTTATTCTATTTGTGAGGAGGAGAATAAGGTACGCTGAACTATATGAAGATTGGGAGCATGAGTTTGGGCCACACCGCTTCTCCTACAAGGATCTGTTCCAGGCTAGCTACAGAAGGATTTCATAATAAGAATCTGCTTGGCCGTGGAGGATTCGGGAAGGTGTATAAAAGTGTGCTTCCAGTCTCTAAGCTGCAGGTTGCTGTGAAGAGGGTGTCCCACGAGTCGAAGCAAGGAATCAAGGAGTTCATCGCCGAGGTTGTCAGCATAGGCCGCCTCCGACACCGCAACCTTGTCCAGTTGCTCGGTTATTGCAGGAGGAAAGATGAACTCTCGTTGGTGTATGAATATATGCCAAACGGTAGTCTTGAAAAGTATTTGTATGTTGAAGCAGACAAGACCACACTGGATTGGGCGCAGAGGCTTCAGATCATCAAAGGTGTTGCATCTGCCATATTCTACCTCCATGAGAAATGGGAGAAAGTTGTCATCCACCGAGACATCAAAGCAAGCAATGTTCTTCTTAACGATGAAATGAATGGACATCTAGGTGACTTTGGCCTTGCAAGATTGTATGACCGTGGCACCAACCTACAAACAACACGTGTGGCTTTGGTACCTTTGGATATATAGCCCCAGAGCTAGCACGCACCGGTAAAGCATCCCCTCTAACAGATGTGTACGCATTTGGCATTTTCGTTCTTGAGGTAACCTGTGGGAAAAGGCCAATCAACAATTGTTCACAGGATGGTCCAAAGCTGCTAGACGACTGGGTTGTCGAGCATTGGCAGAGAGGATCACTAACAGACACAACGGACAGGAGGATACAAGGAGAGTATGATGCTGATGAGGTACATCTCGTGTTACAGCTAGGACTGTTGTGTGCACATCCATTTTGCAGCACAAGGCCCAGCATGCGGCAGGTCATGCAATACCTTGACGGTGACATGCCGCTCCCCGAGCTGCCACCCACAAACTTAAGTTATAGCATGTTGGCCCTAACGCAGAATGAAGGTTTCGATCAATACACGGCATTGCCTTGCACAGTCGGCAGCAATGGCATGACGTTTAGCCTCTTCAGTGGAAGATGGTCCACTTAGGTAAATGGGATTCGCAGAGTCAAACCAAGCTTCGGTTTTATCTTGTTCTTGTGTTGGGAGTAGACTCCAAGCTGTGTAACGTGTTTTTCTATTTTCTTTTGAAATCAATGTGTCTGTAACAAATTGCTTTCTTCTTAATGAATAAGTAGAGCTCCTGCCGGTTTCCCGAGAAGGGCCAAGCCAAACAAGCATTTTATATTTAATAGAGCTTTGTAACCTGAGTTAGTGAAGCACGCTGCATTTTTTTGTTTATACTACACAAATATGTACTTATATGCAAGATAACTCTTGTATCATTAATAAGATTTTTTTTTCGAAATGGAGGTTTACCCCAGCCTCTGCATCAGAAAGATGCATACGGCTCATATTATTAAAAATAAAGTCCAGCAACAAAGTCGTCAAGTATCGAGTTGCGAAGATAAACAAAAGGCTCGAAAGAGCTCAAACCCAAACCCACAACCGGCTGGCAAACACAAAGGAGCACTACATGCCTATCCTATTACATGACCGCCATTCAAACCGGTTGAAAATATCCCGCGCTACCATCTCCCATCGGGTAGACGCAGTAACCAAACGCTCACTGGCCTCCGTCGGAGTGAGTAGCGACCACATACGGATGAATGCCGTGGCCCTGAAGATAACCTGCAAAAAGTGAATGTTTGTTGATCTGTTAAATACTAAATCATTTTTGCAATTCCATACTGCCCAAAGTAAAGCACAAACGCCAACACGAATGTGTCTTGCAGTATCGGAATCAACCCCATCAAGCCATGTTCCAAATAACATGTTGATAGAGGTGGGCTGATTGATATTGAACGCAATATGAATCGACCGTCACAGAATCTTAGCCAACGGACAATCGAGAAAGAGGTGTTTGATGCTTTCGTTATGATCGCAAAAGCTACACCTAGATGAGCCCACCCAGTTGCGTTTTGCCAGGTTATCCTTAGTCAAAATGACTTATTTATGCACAAACCACATAAACACTTTAATACGGAAGGGAGCCTTTACTTTCCACACGTGAATCAGGAAAGGGACAGCGCTAGAGTTAATGACATCCAGATACATAGATTTAACCGAGAACACACCGTTCTTAGTAAGTTTCCAATACAGCTGATCTGGTTGCTGGGTCAGCCGGACCTCCATTAAACATCTAACGAGGTGTAGCCAGGCCTCCCAACGATTTCTAACTAGCGTTCTCCGAAAACTAATATTGAGGGGAGTGGATTGTAGAACAGTTGCAACGTAGGCTTCTCTACGTCGCACAATGTTGTACAAAGTAGGATATTGAAGTGCAACGGGAGTCTCCCCAAGCCACGTATCCTCCCAAAACCTCGTAGTGGCACCATTCCCAACAATAAATTTTGACTTGTTGAAAAAAAATTGTTTGACTCTCATCAAACCCTTCCAAAAAGGTGAGTCAGAAGGCCTCACATTTACCTGAGCCAAGGTTTTAGCAGATACTTATTACGCAAAATCTGTGCCCAAGTAGCTTCCGTCTCAGGATATGTGAACTCTTGTATCATTAGTTAGATGTGTGATGCCTCTGTTTCTTCTCAGTTCTATATACCTTTTATGCAAGAGTCTGTTGTTACCGAAAAAGGCTTTCGCCCCCCGCTTTATATATAAAGCAAAGATCCACAGTGCCCGGTACAACTGCACTCACCCACCACCAACACATACACACCCAAGGCAGGATACATAGGCGCTGAACGCAGCAACACACACCCTAGCACTACAAGAGCCACCGGAGGCTTCATCCGAAGAAGTGACGCTGCATATGACGAACCATGGGCTTGAAGGCGGTGCCTTCAGGAAGGAAACGACACCGGAGCGTCGCCATCGCCCGATTCGAGGATCAGAGTTTCCCCTCGAGCACCACGACGGGCAGTGATAGCCGCGATGACGCCTTCAAGAAGGGAGCGATCTTCGTCGTCGCCAGCCCGTCCAAAGATAGAGTAGGTTTTCACCCCGACCAACATTCACCGCCACCGAACGCCGCACCCCGGCTACCACGCCGCCCACACGGCCGTGGCAGCCGGGCAGCACCGAGACACGAGCTCTGCCCATGAGCACCGCGCCACCACCACCAGGGCCGCCGCCCCGGATTCCAAGACCTTGACACCAAGTCCCCCGAGCCCCACCGCTACCCCCACCGCAGAGACGGGCGGAAAGGATCCGCCTTTCACACCCCTGGCCGGTCCCAACGCCGAGACCCAGTAGGTCAGCCACAACAAGCCTCCATCGAGCCGTCCTGCTACACCGGGCGCGAGACGAGCGCAGTCTTGCCGTCGGGCGCGAGACGGGCCGGTCCTGCTGCCGGGTGCGAGACCAGCTCGGTCCTGCGGCACCGGGTGCGAGACGGGTTGGTCCTGCTGCCGGGCGCGAGACCAGCTCGGTCCTGCTGCACCGGGTGCGAGACGGATGATGGACCACGACCGGGAGAAGGCCAGCCCTCCAGAGAGAGAAGCGAACGGACATCGAGGAGAGGGGTCGAAGGCCGAACAAGAAGCCTAAAAACGGCTGACGCCAGGAAAATCTGGCCGCCGCCGCAATGAACCTGCCACCACCACAGCAGCCGCCGGGCACGCACCCCCGCAGCCACCGCCACTACGCCGCCACCCCGACCAGTCGAGGGGGCCTCGGTCAGGGCCGCCGCCCGCAGCCCTAGCCTTCGCGGCCTGCGGCCCCGAGAGGTCAAATCCGAAAGAGCCGCCGCAACCGTTGTCTCCAACCTTCGGCCCGCCACCGCCACCACCACGCCGCTGTTACCTCCGTCGAGACGCACGAAGCCCCAGCCGACCGCAGCCCAAGCCAACCGGAGCCCGCGGCACCGAGGCGCAGCAGGATGCATCACGAGATGCGACTAACCGCCCCCCACAGTCCGCACCACCACCGCCGCCACCACGCCCGCCCCCTAGCCCAGCAAGCAGCCGGTAGGAGAAGGTCGTGGGCCAAGCTGTCCGCAGCCCCGGCCAGCCGACGGGCCGCCGGTGCCAGACCCGGCCAGATCTGGGCACAAGCGACCCCCACGCCACCGCCCGAAGGACGCCGCCCCGCAGCCACCGCGCATCGACGGAGCCTCAAAACGCCGCCACCCACCTCCAGGCAGAAGACCGCCCGCTCCGCAAGCCCGCCACCGCGCCGCCAGGCCCCACGGCATCCCGACGCCCCCGCGCGCCGTTCGGACCCGCGTCCTTAGCCGCACGCGCCGGGAGGGAAGAGCGCCCCGCCGCCACCTACGCCGGCCGGGCTTTGCTCGGTGGCGCCTCGCGGCGGCGGCGGGGGAGGGAGATCGGGAGGGGAGGGCCTGAGTCGGGGCTAGGGTTTGCCCCTGGAGTCGCTCGCGGGAGCGGCTCAGGGGGAGGGGGGTCAGTCTGGACGCGTTCGTTCTTCAAGAGTCTGTTGTTAGATCCTGTAAACAGTTGTACAGTTTCTACTTATTTGAAATTCAGGGACCACCATACAATAACTTTGTAATGTTGAGGTTCAGATTACTGCACAACATTCAGTGCGCTGCCTCGGCACTACAACAAGGTACATTAAACGCTAGAGTAGCTAATTGTTCAGTAACAAAGGATAGCCCATTAGCCCAACCATGAAGGGAGTATTGCACCTGGATTCTTTGATCCTCCAGCAGGGTCATGGCGTCATGCATGCCTTAACCGCTCGATGATGCTCAAAGGCCAGAACAGATGAGCATTCAGATGCTGCCAATGAAGAGAATTGATCAGCTTTTGTTATAACAAAAGAAAAATAAGCAGTTTACTTTATGACACTAGATCAGTTACCTGTATCATAACTTCATAAGGTGAAGTTAATTAATTCCATGCTTCCATGGGACAATGACAAGTGCTCCACCGGCCACTTCACCGTTCATGCCATACGAGGTCCCCATATTTTGTCAAAAGGAAACCCAAACATCAGGTGAGCCACACTCACAGATTGTGGCCTTACAAACAAGCTCCAGTACTCATAGATTGATTTATCATTTTTCATATATATCTTTATTTATTTTGTAACCTACAATACTTGGTTTACCTTTGCCCTCCTCCACTGTTCATCTGATGGAATATCACACCAATCGCTAGAGCTCACATGTTTAAATTTGAGAGTTCACATCAGTCGCTAGAGATGTAAAATCTGCTCGTTTCTTTCAATTTGCTGGTTCTGTTTTGTGTTTTGTTCACTTTGCATCAGACGGCAATGACTGGCCTGCCTGGCTTTCAATTTTTACCGCCCCATTCGTGGGCTGCTGGTCCGGCCGAAGGAGCCACTGCAGCTGTGACGTGCCTCACAGCACGTCAGAGGAGCGAATCCAGGTTAATCCAGAATAGTTGTGTGATGAAGAATACCTGTCAAGAGGCTCAACTGAGATATGGCTGTCTCCTGCCCAGCTCAGCTAATTACTTTGCTACAAGCTTTGCAACCAGATCCATCAGCTAGTGATTAACCCGTGATTCATAGCTAGATTATGATTCCTTGGTGCAACATGAGCACAACCAAACTATGCATACTGCAACCAGCACACCTGGAAAATGCTTAACCTGTAAACTCAAGAAGCCCTTGTCAAAACAATATACTCGACAAGCAAACATTTATTTCTCTGAAACGCAAAAAAATGACAACACTGGGCATTCAGCTACCTCTGTTCTATATAGAAAGAAAACTAATGCTCAAAACTCTGTTGTTGGTCCCAGACAGACTGAAACAGAACCAAACAGATACAGTGATGCAAGAGACACGATTGCATTGTCCCAAACTTCTCTCTCCCATTCTATAAGCAGGCTCAAGGAATTGCCAGCTGGGACCAAAAGCCTTGCTAAAAAAATAATGAGGTAACATTAAAAAATGCTAGGATTGGCCAAGACAACAGTCACAAACAGAGTAAAGCAAAGCTTACACAATTTTCTATACAGAGAAAAAAATCAGGTGTTTCTTGGAGCCACTGACGCCAACCAGAAATAGTAAAGAGAGAAAGTGGAAAGTGAGATTTCAGGAGGGAAAACCCGAAAACAGAACTGAAAAATGCTCAAACAAACTGAGACAGGGGATAGCAGATTTTATTGCTCCACACAGCGACCAGTTTTCAGATTAACATCCAACATACAGTTCTTAAATTTTAATGTATCAACACATATCACAAACAATGTTGTCCACAACATGAAGGGAAACTAAAAATCTAACCACAGGGAGATCTGCTAAATCAAACAAAGCTAGTGACACCTGAAGCGGAAGCAAGGACCAAGGAAGAAACCGTAAACAGAAAAGGAAACAGCACATGAAGTAAAGAACATCTGCACAAAACACTTTCTTTAAGGATGAACTTTATACTCCCCTTCTCTTCTGAGCTTGTTCACCTTCACCACTGTCATGACATAAATCATATCAAAGAACCTATCAATCGTCAGAAAATATGCAACCCTCCAAGCCCTTATGAAGAACAGTACGTTCCAGACAATCAAAAGCCCAAAAGCGAACCCCACTTCCCCGGGGATGTATGTCATCACAGTCATTGTAGTATCCATACCACGATGCTGTTCATTTCCTGTTTCCACAAATGGAGCCTCTTCAGTGCAGGAGGCATTCCGAAGAATGCAGAGTGCAGAATTGCCCACAAAATCCGCATTCGCGAATGTGGAAAATTGCCCTCCTGTTGGTATATCTCCAGCCAAGTTGTTGTAAGAGACATCAAACTTGGACAGAAATGTCAACATCGTTAGAGATGCTGGTATGCTCCCACTGAGATCATTATGGGACAAATTTAGCGCTTCCAAGCTCGACATGTTTGACAACTCATCAGGAATGCCCCCTGAGAAGTTGTTCCAGCTCAAGTCCAGTACATGAAGATTCACAAGATGGCCAAGCCCACGCAACACAGGCCCAACAAGCAAGTTACTGGAGAGGATCAGCGATGGCGGGAAGCTGCTGACATGTTTGTACTGCAAACCTTTGTCAGCTGAATTCTTCTTGAATAATAACGGGAAGTCCTCTATTGATGCATGCTCACTCGAACTATTACTTGAAATTAAACTCTTTATCTGTGTAAAGCTCTCAGGAAGCTCCCCACTAAATGAGTTGTTTGACAGATCGACAAAGAAGAGATTATTCAGATTGCCCAACCATAGCGGGATCTTTCCATTCAACTTGTTCCATGAAAGATCTAGAACTCTGAGACTCTCCAAGCTTTCCAGCCCAGGCGGAATCATTCCGGAGAGCGCACAGTTTGCCAAGACAAGCACCTGGATGCTCTTGAACCCACTGATGCCATCCATTGGCAAGGTCTCACCACCACGTAAATTCTTGGTGAGCACCAAGCTCGTAAGTTTGGGCAGGTATTGCAAGACTTGTAATGCCGATGACAAGTTGGTGAAGCCATTGTCAACAAGCGAGAGGTGTGACAGGCACCGCAAATTCTTATAACTCTCTGGTATCTTCCCCTCAAGCTTGTTCGATCCAAGGTTCAGCGTCTTCAACTCAGTGCACCACATGAGACTGGGAGGTACAACACCACTCAGCATGTTAATCGCTACATCCAGAATGTTCAGCCTTGACAGTAAGTTAAAGTCAATGGCAATCTCCCCCGACAGCGAGTTGTTCCTTAGGTTGATAACCCTCAGCGTTGGGCAGCTCGACAGGGAAGCAGGCAATGTGCCACTGAACGAATTTGAGGCCAAGTTTAAGAACTCCAGCCTCCTCAAACCCCCAAACACATCAGGAATGACTCCAGTGAACAAGTTATATGACAGGTCAATATGCATAAGCTGAGAGAAGTTACCCAGGTACTCGCTAAGACCACCAGAGAGCTGATTTTCCCGTAAGCTCAGCCTCCTCAACTCTGATAAAGTGTACAGGTCACTGAGGAGATTCCCAGTGAGGCCACTGCCATCAATAGAGAGCTCAGTGAGCATCCTGCACCGGCCAAAGCCTGCAAGGATCTCACTGTTGAACCCATTCCTGGAAAATCGCAGGGCCTTGACCGGCGCAACACAGAGTGCCGTGGTGTTGATGCTACCAGAGAACGCATTGCTCGAGATATCAAGAACCATCAGATTCATCGCGACGGGGAACACAGGGTGCGGTCCCTTGAATTGGTTGAAGGATACATTCACCACCTCAATCGCCGGGAAGCCATGTTCACTCGTCGGGAACGCGCCGGAGAGCACGTTCATGCTGAGGTCGAGAATCCACATCCTTGCTAACTGGCCAAGATCCTCCGGTGGCTGGCCACCGAGAGAGTTGTGGGAGAGGTTTAGAGTAACAAGGCCATCAAGCAAGGAGATCGCGGAGGAGATGCCGCCATGAAGGTTCTTGTTGGAGAGATCCAGCCCAACAACCCTCCCAAGATCACAAGAGACGCCGGTCCAGGAACAGCACGCTGCATCGTTGGGAGCCCATCCAACAAGCCTGCTGCCTTTCCTATCCAAGCCACTGGAAAAGGCGAGAAGCGCCTCCAGGTCAGTGGAGTTGCATGTCTGGTTCAGGGAGTGGCTGCCATGTGTGTGGAGCAGAAAGCAGATGAGCAAGCAGGGGAACAAGCAGTAGCAGCCTCCCATCTTTAGGGAGAGGTGGTGACGAAACTAGAAAATGATTCTGATTTCTGAGTGGCATGAACAATTTGGAAAGGACTTGTAGAAGAATTTCAGGCTAAAGTACCACCTTTCTTGCAAAGCTGCATGAATTCAAGCATCAAGAACTCGCGAAGATGACAAATAGCAATTGTGAGAGCACTCCAAAAGAAGGAAAGGAAAAACGTTTTACCTTGGCGGCATCCTTGTCCAGAAAGCCTGATGAAAGGACATAAACCAAGAAGGTGGTCTGGTCCTCTGGGAGCTCTAACTGGAACAAAAGTGATGGCCGAAAATAGTTCAGTTTGAAGCTTAACCACAAACTTTCTCGGTTGCTGTTCTCGAAGTCAATGGCAATGGACAGTGTGTTCTTCACATAAAGACAGCTTCAGTTCTCTGTCCCCGTGTCATAAAAAATTTATGAATAGCACCACCACCCCAAAGAAAACTGACTTAGCCAAACAACATTATTTTTAATACAAATCACTCCTTCCTAGTACTTTCCATGAGTTTCCCCAACAATTAACTCAGCGACCCAATGCAAGTCCTACAGCACTTTGGGAGGGTCTGCCTATCGTCACTACATGGAGCATGAAGTCCCATATTTGGCAGGGGGCTGCGGCAGAAGTAGAAAATGTTTCTGAAGGGCATGAACAATTTCGAAGGACTTCAGAAAAGAGTTCTGGGCAGAACTCACACCTCTCTTGCAAAGATGCGTGAATTAAAGCACCAAGAACACGCGGAGATGATAAATAGTAATCGCAAGAGAACTCCAAAAAAAGGAAAACAGATCAATCTTTGCTTGACACCAACCTTTTTGATTTCTGTTCTCGAAGTCAATGGCCTGGGCTACGTATTATTTACTTAATGACAGCTTCAGGCCCCTGTTTTCATTTGATTAACAAATATGATACCCCACCCCCTCTTAAAAACACTTAGTCAAACTAGATTATTTTAATATAAGTCATCCCTTTGTAGTAATTTCAATGTGTTTCCCTAACAATTGGCTCAGCTACCCAGTTTAAGTCTTGCAGCATTTTAGGAGGCACTGAATACTTACTACTTTAGGTACTGTAACAGTAGGCCTGGATTATTTGGGCCAAACAGTAAAATGAATAGTGTAAGTTAAATATCACCATTAGCTAGCTAATTTAAACAGTGAACAGAGTGTCGAAGTTAAATTTAGAGAATTTAGCATTGTCATGTAAACAAGTATATTCTGCTGCTTTAATGCAGGTCATATCAGATTTCTAAGTTCCTGTATATAGCTACTGGATACAAGGATGGGGCTAAAGTATTATGTAAGATCCATATGATACAAGAACAAGAACCGTATACTTACCACCTCACTTTTTTAAGCAATCCATCATCTACCAATGAAACCATGATTCATAGCGAATTATGATCCTTTGGTGGAACATGAGCATGAGCAAAGTAAGCAATCTGTATTAAGAGAGCAACGATGAATCGAGAGGGTTAGCCAATTAGACGAACTCACTAAGTTAGAACTTCAGATTTATTTAGTTGACTGCTTACATCACTTTATTAACTCACTAAGTTAGAACTTCAGGTTTATTAAGTTCTTTGCTGGTTGCTTCCACCCACAAAGGAATATTCAGACATCAGTCAGCTTACATGATTGGGGACAGGTAACTCTGCAACATAATGCCCTTAGTTAAATCAGACCATTCCCTGTAATCTTCAATATTCATCAGCTCATATCTTTCGTAGAAGCAACCAGCACACCTGGAAAATGCTAGCCTGCAACTCAAGAAGCCATTGTCAAAATAATAGCATTCGACAAGCAAATATATATTCCTATGATATATACACTAAAAAAATGGCAACACGGGGCATTCAGCTGTCTCTGTTCCATAGAGAGAAAAAACTATAGCTAAAAATTCTATTTTTATCACAGACAGACTGAAACAGAATCAAACAGATACATTGATGCAAGACACACGATAGCATTGGCTAAAATACAATGAGGTAACCTTCAAAAATGATAGGATTAGCCAAGACAACAGTCAAAAACAGAGTAAATCAAGGCTTGTACAATTTTACAGAGAGAAAAAAAGATTCATGTGTTTCTTGGAGCCATCGAAGCCGATCATTCCAGAAATAGTAAAGAGAAAGTGGAAAGAGGGATTTTGAGGGGGAAAAACAGTGCGAGAATCATCTTTGATCGGTGCCCAAACAAACTGAGAAAGGGGAAAGCAGATTTTACTGCTCCACACAGCGACCAGTCTTCAGATAGCATACAACATACAGTTCTTAAATTTTAATATATCACACATATCACAAACAATATTGTCCGCGGCATTAAGGGAAACTAAAAATCTAATCACATGGAGCCCTGCTGCTAAATCAAACAAGCTAGTGACACCTGAAGCAGAAGCAAGGACCAAGGAAGAAACGTAAACTGAGAAAAGGAAACAGCATATAAAGTAAATAACATCTGCACACAGCCGTGTCTGACTTTCTTTAAGGATGAACTTTATACTCCCATTTTCTTCTGAGCTTGTTCACCTTCACCACTGTCATGACATGAATCATATCAAAGAACCTATCAATCGTCAGAAAATATGCAACCCTCCACGCCCTTATGAAGAACAGTGTGTTCCAGACCATCAAAAGCCCAAAAGCAAATCCCACCTCCACGGTGATGTATGTCATTGCAGGCATGGAAGTATCCATACCACGATGCTGCTCATTTCCTGTTTTCAACAAAGGAGCCTCTTAAGTGCAGGAAGCATTCTGAGGAAGGCAGAGTGCAGAATTGCCGACAAAATCCTCATTCGCGAATGTGGAAAATTGCCCCCCTGTTGGTATATCTCCAGCCAAGTTGTAAGAGACATCAAACTTGGACAGAAATGACAACTCTGTTGGAGATGCTGGTATGCTCCCACTGAGATCATTATGGGATAAATTTAGCGCTTCCAAGCTCGACATGTTTGACAACTCATCAGGAATGCCCCCTGAGAAGTTGTTCCAGCTCAAGTCCAGTACATGAAGATTCACAAGATGGCCAAGCCCACACAACACAGGCCCAACAAGCAAGTTATTGGAGAGGATCAGCGACGGCGGAAGCTGCTGACATGTTTGTACTGCAAACCTTTGTCAGCTGAATTCTTCTTGAATAATAACGGGAAGTCCTCTATTGATGCAGGCTCACTCGAAATATTACTTGAAATTAAACTCCTTATCTGTGTAAAGCTCTCAGGAAGCTCCCCACTAAATGAGTTGTTTGACAGATCGACATAGAAGAGATTATTCATATTGCCCAACCATAGCGGGATCTTTCCGTTCAACTTGTTCCATGAAAGGTCTAGAACTCTGAGGCTCTCCAAGCTTTGCAGCCAAGGCGGAATCATGCCGGAGAGCGCACAGTTTGCCAAGACAAGCACCTGGATGCTCTTGAACCCACTGATGCCATCCATTGGCAAGGTCTCACCACCACGTAAGTTTTTGGTGAGCACCAAGCTCGTCAGTTTGGACAGGTACTGCAAGACCCGTAATGCCGATGACAAGTTGGTGAAGCCATTGTCAACAAGCGAGAGGTGCGACAGGGACCACAAATTCTTATAACTCTCTGGTATCTTCCCCTCAAGCTTGTTCGTTGCAAAGTTCAGCGTCTTCAACTCAGTGCACCACATGAGACTGGGAGGTACAACACCACTCAGCATGTTGCTCCCTACATCCAGAATGTTCAGCCTTGGCAGTAAGTTAAAGTCAATGGCAATCTTACCCGACAGCGAGTTGTTCCTTAGGTTGATAACCCTCAGCACTGGGCAGCTCGACAGGGAAGCAGGTAATGTGCCGCTGAACAAATTTGAGGCCAAGTTTAAGAACTCCAGCCTCCTCAAACCCCCAAACACATCAGGAATGACTCCAGTGAACAAGTTATATGACAGGTCAATATGCATAAGCTGAGAGAAGTTACCCAGGTACTCGTTGAGATCACCAGAGAGCTGATTTTCCTGTAAGCTCAGGCTCCTTAACTCTGATAATGTGTACAGGTCGCTGGGGAGATTCCCAGTGAGGCCACTGCCATCAATAGAAAGCTCAGTGAGCATCCTGCACCGGCCAAAGCCTGCAAGGGTCTCACTGTTGAACCCATTCCTGGAAAATCGCAGGGCCTTCATCGGCGCAACACAGAGCGCCGTGTTGAATCCACCAGAGAAGGCATTGCTAGAGATATCAAGAACTGTTAGGTTCATTGCGCTGGGAAACATTGAGCCTTGTAAGTTGTAAAGAATGCACTGTCCATTGAGCCTTGTAATGGACAGTGTATTCTTTACTAAGACAGCTCCAGTGACTTGGTAAAACTAGATTATTTCAATATAAGCGGTCCCATCCTAGTACTTTCCCCGAGTTTCCCTAACAATTGACTCAAGTGTCCCAGTGTATAGACCTATGCCACTCTAGGAAGGGTTGACTATTTCTACTACTTTAGGTACCGTAAGACTATGACTGGATTATTTGGGCAACAATAAACTGAATAGTGCAAGTTACAAATCAGCATTGACTAACTATGTTCAGTAGTAAAACTAATGTTGAAAACCATTTAGAGAATAATAGCCATGTAAATAGGTATATCCTGCTACTTCAATGCGGATCATATCAAATTCATAATTCTTCCACCTTGCGAATATATAGCTAATGATACATCAATGAGGGTCTGTGCAAATTCTAACTGGCAACAAGATTCCTTGAAGTTTACTTATCACCTTCCTATTTTTAAGCAATCCATTAGCTAGCGATTAGCCCAATTAGTCATAGCTAAACTGTGATTCCTTGGTGCAGCATGAGCACAACCAAACTATGCATATTGCATTAAGAGAGCAAAGATGCATAGATACGGTAACCCAATTACCAATTAGAAGAATTCACTAACTAAAACTAAAGAATTATTAGTTGCCCTGGTGAGGACATGTAAAATCATATGTAATAAGATCTGAAACTAAAGGAAATTACTTAATGAATCAAAGTCTAAATGGCATGCTTTCATCAACAAAGGAAGAAATATTCAGGCCACAGGCAGCTTACATGATTGGAACGGCTTGACTTGGACAGGTAGCCGGGACAGAGGAAGCAGTCAAATCCGCTTTTAACTGGAATTTGTCCATTGCAACTTAGCCACTTAGCAGCAAGTCATTTTCACAACTACACTTTCAACCATTGGGGTCCTTTCCAACCACCAGCACTGCAGGCATCAACCATATTTTATATCTGAATACAGCTCACTGCGGGATCCTTATCAAGTATCAATCCCCAATGGAAAGCAGCTCAAATGCTCTTTAACTGAAATCTATTCATGGCAACTTAACCATTTGACAGCAATTCATTTTCAGAACTATATGACAATTCCATGTTTCCCTTAAGTCTAAGAAACTCACAACGACAACCATCTATGCGAGAGTGGCAATCATCATCTGCAGACAACAAATGAATTGCATTTTTAATCTCAATCCAGCTCAAACCTAGGTTCATTGTCTTCCATCACCCCTCTGCCCTCTAGCTGCTTTCTTAGTTTCAGATGCAACGGCCTATTTTCCTGCAGAAGCATAAAGGTTTTAACGCAATGTTTGTGTCTACGTATTTTTTTCCTGCAGAATTTCACAGAACATTTTCTTCTCTTTCGCCTCCTCGTGAGGACCAAAAGCCTTGCTAAATGTAATTGGTTAACCTTCCAAAAGCTAGAACAACCATAAACAACAGTCGCACACAGGGTAGAACAAACCAAAATACCAGAAGTAGCCAAGAGAAATCGGAAAAAGGGATGTAAGGGGAAGAAACCGAAATCTTGTACATGCACCATCTTTGATTAGCAAAACAGATAGAGAAAGGGGCAGCAGATTGTACTGCTGCACACAGAGAACAACAAAGTCCTCAGATTATCCATCATACAGTTCATAAATTTTATTGTACCAATATTCACTTCTCAACATGGAGGGAAACTCAAAATCTAACCACACAACCCACACTGCTAACTCTATCCAGGTAATGACACCTGAGGCGGCAGCAAAGAAGATAACATAAGGTGAGAAAAAGGGAGACAGCATATTAAACAACATTTGCACATAAACTCCCTGGTTAGAACCTGTGAAGAGCCATGGGTGACTTATTTCAAGGATGATCTTTATCCTCCCATTTTCTTCTTAACTTGTTCACCTTCGCCATTGTCACTAGATATATCATATCAAAGAACCTATCAACCGTCAGAAAATACGCAGCCCTCCAAGCCCTTGCAAAAAACAGTATGTTCCAGACGATTAAAAGCCCGAAAGCAAATCCCACTTCCACAGTGATGTATGTCATCGCAGGCATTGCAGATACAGTATCGGTGCCATCATTTCCAGTTCCTTCAAGTGGATTCTCTCCAGAGCAGGGGCCATTCCGAAGAAGGCATAGTGCAGCATTGCCCACAAAACTCTCATTTGTGAATGTGGAGAATTGCCCCCCTATTGGGATATCTCCACTGAGATTGTTGTATGACACATCAAACTTGGAGAGGAAATTCAGCTTCGATAGAGATGAAGGTATGCTCCCGTTTAAACCATTGTGGGCAAAATTTAGCACTTCCAGGCTGGACATGTTTGACAACTCGTCAGGAATGTGCCCTGAGAAGTTGTTCCAGCTTAAGTCAAGTAAATGGAGCTGCACAAGATGCCCAAGGCCAGGCAAGACTGGCCCAATAAGCCAGTTACTAGAGAGGATCAGCGCCGGAGGGAAACTGCTCACATGGTTGTACTGCAAACCTTTTTCAGCTGAATTCTTCTTAATGAATAATGGGAGGTCCTCTATTGATGCATGCTCACTTGAATAAGTACTTGAAATTAAACTCTTTATCTGTGTAAAGCTCTTGGGGAGTTCCCCGCTAAACGAGTTGTTTGACAGGTCGACGTAGAAGAGATTATTCAGATTGCCTAACCATGATGGGAGCTTTCCATTCAACTTGTTCCATGAAATGTCCAGCACTCTGAGGCTCTCCATGTTCTGCAGCCAAGGCTGGATCATGCCTGAGAGTGCACAGTTTGCAAGGACAAGCACCTGCAAGCTCTTGAAACCACTGATGCCATCCATTGGAAATGTCTCACCACCATGGAAGTTCTTCGTAAGCACTAAACTCGTCAGTTTGGGCAGGTGCTGCAAGACCCTCAATGCCGATGACAGGTTGGTGAAGCCATTTTGAGCAAGTGAGATGTGTGACAGGGATCGCAAATGTTTAAAGCTCTCTGGTATCTCCCCCTTGAGCTTGTTCCTTCCGAAGTTCAGCGTCTTCAAATCGGTGCACCACATGAGACTGGGAGGTATGGCACCACTCAACGTGTTGCTCCCTGCATCCAGAACATTCAGCCTTGGCAGTAAGTTGAAGTCTAGGGCAATTTCACCTGACAGCGAATTGTTCCTTAGGTTGATAACCCTCAACATAGGGCAGCTTGATAGGGAGGCAGGCAATGTGCCACTGAACAAATTTGAGGCCAAGTTTAAGAACTCCAGCCTCCTCAAACCCCCAAACACATCAGGGATGACACCAGTGAACATGTTATATGACAGGTCGATATGAATAAGCTGAGAGAAGTTACCCAGGTACTCGCTGAGACTACCAGAGAGCTGATTTTCCCGTAAACTGAGCCTCCTCAACTCTGATAACATGTACAGGTCGCTGGGGATACTCCCAGTGATGCCACTGCCATCAATAGAGAGCTCCACGAGCATCCTGCATCTGCCAAAGCCGGCGAGGACCTCACCGTTGAACTCATTCCTGGAAAATTGCAGGGCCTTGACTGACGCAACACAGAGGGCCCTGGTGTTGAAGCCACCAGAGAAGGTATTACTAGAGATATCAAGAACCGCCAGGTTCATCACGCCAGGGAACGTAGGATGCGGTCCGGTGAATTTGTTGAAGGAGATGTTTACCATCTCAATAGCTAGGAAGCCGTCTTCCCTCACCGGGAACGGCCCGGAGAACATGTTCACGCTGAGGTCGAGCATCTGCAGCCTCGCTAGCTGGCCAAGTCCCTCTGGTAGCTGACCGTGGAATGAGTTGCAGGAGAGGTTTAGTGTCATGAGGCCATCGAGCGAGGTGATCAAGGAGGAGATGCCGCCATGGAGGCTCTTGTTGAAGAGATCCAACCCGATAACCCTCCCAAGATCACAGGAGATGCCGGTCCAGAAACAGCATGCGGTGTCGTTGGGATGCCATCCGGTGAGCTTGGCACCCTTCCTGTCCCAGCCATTGGAAAAAGCAAGAAGTGCCTCCAGGTCAGTGGGTTGGCATGCCTGGTTCAGAGAATGGCTGCGATGTCCGTGGAGCAGAACATAGATGAGCAAGAATTGAAACAAGCAGTAATAGCCTCCCATCTTCAGCGAGAGGAGGCGGTGAAAGTAGAAAACCTTGCTGCAGGGCATGAACAGGTTGGAAGGACTTGGGAAGGAATTCTTAGCCAAACTCACACCTTATTACAAGGGTGCATGGATTCAAGAATGAAGAACACACAAACAAGGAAAGACCGAACCTGTTGCCTCGGAGATACCGTTGTACAGAAAGCCTGATAAATGACCAGAAACTGAGGAATTGGTGTGGGGAAACATAAAACTTTTACGGGTGCTGTCCTCAAAGTCTATGACAACGTCATTCCATTTCCCATGAATAAATATAATATGATATCAAAAAGACCAAAAATTTCCACCAACGCTGTCGGAGAAAGAGAGAGAGACTAAGAGACTAAGAGACTAAGAGACAGAGACAGAGTAACTAACGGTGCCAAATCCTAACTTATCTTTATTCCTTGGAAGAGTCAATGTCCCCTCCTGGGCCCAGTGCTGCAGCCGTGGCTCCCTCCTAACCTGCTGCACTGCTGCAGCTGTGGCCCTCCTCCTAAGCAATGATGGATCGATATGGTTACCCAATCATAAGAAGTCACTTAATTTAGAACATCAGCATTATTTAGTTGTCTTGATAAGGGTGTGAAAAATCATATGTACTAAGTTCAGAAACCAAAGAAAAATAATTAATGAGGCAGTCTAAATGCCCGGTAACATTAATCTGTAAACTCAGGAAGCTTACATGAATGGGAAGGGCTTGACTGGGACAGGTAACTGTGGTTCATACGGCCATGCCCTCAGTTAAGCTGTACATTTTTGTCTTCTGTTAGAACAATTCCAGTATAATCTCTGGGATATCTTACTCTGTATCCTTTAATATTCAGCAGCGCATGTCTTTCCTAGAAGCAGCCACCACACCTGACAAATGATTAATGTGTAAACTCAAGAAGCCCTTGTCAAAATAATCTACTCAACAATCAACATCAATTTCTTTGAAACAGTAAAAAAGGGCACCACAGGGCATTTAGGTATCTCTGCTCTATAAAATTATAGCTCAAGATTCTGCTGGTGATCACAGATAGACTGAAACAGAACCAAACAGACATATTAATGCAAGAGACACCAAAGCATCAGCTCAAACTTCTCTCTCCCATTCAGACTCGAGCAATTGTTTGTCAGCTGATCAATCCAGTGCTTAGTATGTACCTAGTCTCTGGAGGAACCAAACATAAGTCGGACTTATGCTTGGTTACTGTGTTACTTCCACCTCAGTAACTTGTTTGAAGCAGTTTGACTGTAAACCTTCTTTGACCCAATGGTGGTAAGAGTGCTATTGGAACCTTAAATTGATAGATTGTCCCTTGATAAGTAAACCTTCTCATTTCTTTTGCTTAGCTGTTACACCCAAATTCTTATTATAAGCCAGATTAGTAGCCGTGACAGAGGAAAGCAGTCAAAACCTCTTTTAAGTTCTAAGCAAAATCTGTTCATGGCAACTTAGCCACTTGGCAGCAGATCATTTTCACAACTATATTTTCAACCATTAGGGTGGCCCTTTCCAACCTTCAGCTCTGCAGAGAAGACAAGCACCATATTTTTAATCTTAATAACTCACCCGAGGGTCCTTATCAATAAGCAATCCTCAAAGGAAAGCAATTCAAATGCTCTTTCACTGAAATATATTCATGGCAACTTAGCCACTTGAAAGCAATTCATTTTCAGAACTATACAACAATTCCATGTTCCCCTTAAGTCGAAGCAACTCGCCACGACAGTCATCGATCTGAGAGTGGCATTCATCATCTGCTGAGAACACATGAATCGTATTTTTTATCTCGATCCAGCTCAGACCAGGTTCCTTCTCAACCATCATTCCTCTGATCCTTTTCCTAATTTCAGCTACAACGTCCCATTTGCCTGCAGCAGCATAAAGGTTTGAAAGCAATACATGTGTCGACATATCATCTGGGTCTTGTGCGAGTGCCTGTTCAGCGGCATGAATACCAACGGACAAATCATTTAATGCTACACAGGAACTTAGCAGAATTCTCCATAGTTCAGGACATTTCTTGGCAAATGGGGATTTCTGCAGTAAATCAACTGCTTCCTCCAATAAACCTGCCCTACCCAGCAAACTCACCATGCTAGTATAGTGCTTGAATCCTGGCATAATACCATCCGTCATCATACAAAACCAGTAGAACTTCCCTTTCTCAACTAGTCCACAGTGGCTGCATGCTGAAAGGAGGGAGATGTAAGTTACATGGTCAGGTTGCAGCTCATCACGAATCATCTCACCAAATAACTTAAATGCCATTTCTGAATTGCCGTAATTGCCATATCCCCCTATCATGGAATTCCAACACTTCAAATCTCGCTTTGTTATGGTGTAGAACACCGAATGGGCACCTTGCAGAGCACCATTTTTAGCATACATATCAAGCAGGCTTCCAGAGGCACAGATATTCCCTTCATAACCACTTTTTACCACTTGAGCATGGAGCATCTCTCCTTGCTTAAGACCTGCAAACTCTGCTGTGGAGTTCAAAGCACTGCTGAGAGAGAAGCTGTCGACCTTGTACCCTTCCTGAAGCATGCTAATGAAATACTTCAAGGCTAATTCAGCTTCGCCTGACGAAGAATGGCCTGCAACCATCTCGGTCCACATAATTACATCTTTCTCCGGAAGGGAATCGAACAAAATTCGTGCTGAGCCTGGCTCCCCGTTTGTAAAATACATATTGATCAATGTATTACCTACAAAGACACTGGTCTCCAACCCAGCTTTGACCACTTCAGCATGAAGTGGCATTCCACTACGCATTGCAGGTAAAGCAGCAGCAGCAGACACCACAGCTGCAAATGTATACTCGTCAGGGACAACCGGTTCGCCAAACCGCACATCCTTGAGCCGTACAAAAGCATCCATAGCACTCCATCCATTCCCAGCACCAGAAAACCCAGCAATCAGAGTATTCCATGACACCAGGTCAGGCCTCTCAATCCTGTCAAACACATGCAACGCAGTGTCCAGATCACCGCAGCTGGAGTACATGCCGAGCAGCGCATTCTGCAGCGGCGTGTCAGGGTCAAGCTCCTCCGACTTCACCAGCCAGCCATGTAGCACGCGCCCTCCGCGGCGATCCCCAGCGCGCGCGCACCCGCTGAGTACCGACGAGAACGTGCTCTCAGTGGGTGAAAGCCCAGCCCTCACCATGCTGCAGAACTGCCCAAGAGCACGCCCGAGGTAGCCGTACCGCACGCTGCAGTGCATCGCGCAGTTCCACGCGACCACGTCAGGCGCCGCCATTTCGTCGAACACCCGGTTGGCGTCCCGTGGCGCCCCGCACTCGGAGTACATCTGCAGCAGGGCGGTGGGCACGATGTCGCTGGCGAGGAACCCGAGCGCCGCGGCCTGCGCGTGCGCCAGGGCGCCCGCGCGGCCGTCGCGCAGCGCGCCGGCGGCGCGGAGGACGGCGCAGAGGCTGGGCGCGGTGGGGCGGAGCCCGGACGCGCATAGCTGGCCGAAGAGCCGGAAGGCCTGGGGCGCGTGGCGCGGGGCCCCGCGGGAGAGCGCGGAGAGGACGGTGTTGAAGGAGACGACGTTGGGGCACGGCGCGGAGCGGAGGAGCGCGACCGCGTCGGGGAGCGCGGAGAGGCGGGCGTAGAGCGCGAGGAGCTGGTTGACGATGAAGGTGCCAGGCGTGGGCGCGGAGGGCGTGGAGGAGACCACGAGGAGCGCGTGCAGCGCGCGCGCGCGGCGGAGCACGGCGCGGCGCGGGGAGCTCGGGCAGGAGCGGTGCAGCGCGTCGGCCGCGGCGGAGAGCGCCGGCTCCAGCGGGTGGAAGCCGAGGCGCGACGGGTGCGGCGGCGGCGGCGGCGGCATCGGTGGAGCGGTGGCGGGGTCGCGCGTCTCATTTCGTAGCATAGCGACCGGTCGCACCGTAGAGAAGTTCTACTCGACCGCAGCAAAGAGCAAACCATGCTAAAGATTTCGAACTTATAAATCAAGATTGAATTAATAACATGGTGTGGTTCCTAGCTTAAATTCAAATTAGTTTTAGCTTATTCGAAATTTGCATACAAGCATGACCAAGTTCTAGCATATTCACATGAGATCGATCAAATCGTGATCATGAGAAGAATAGGCGACCATGCATGCAACTGGAAAACCCAAGCAGACACCCATCCTCAGCCCCTTTCACCGCCATCGGGGCATGTCATCAGGCAAAGTCCACGTGGAGCAGGTGACGGCGGGGAGGTCAAGATCGGGGGGAGGCCTATTTTGTGGAGGTGTTGGTGGGTGCTCGAGCAGAAGCCTTCGAGCGGTGTCCAACATCGTCGTTGGTGAAGTCGACGGACCGAAGGGGTCCAGCACAGAGATCTTCATCGATAGGTCCGCCCTGGATGGGTCATCGGAGAGGAGGGTGTCTGTGCATGGTCTTATGCGGCGGCGAGCTTGACATGAGACATGGACATGTCATACAACGGCATAGGTGATCTTTTCAGGTTTTCTGTAGGGAGGCTTTTTGTTTGGTTTGGGATGGTGAAACGGTGATGTTGTCCTACAGTAGAATAATGTTCTCCTCATCCTACCTCGTTCCATTGCTGTGTTTTTCACCGGCAGAGAGCATGTGAAGTTGTCTCTCCGGCGGTCTTCCGGGATCCTATCAGTTTAGGTTTCTGGTGAACCCGTCTAGATTTGACTAGCTTTCGTGGCCTTTTAAATTCGGCGTTTTTTCTTCAGGCGGCAATTTGCTTCTCAAGTCAGGGCCGCCAGCGTCTCCTAGTCTGCATCATGGCTTTTCTGCCGCTGCTTCTATGGTCTCTTTGGTTTCAGAAAGTTTGCTCCATCGAGGTCGAGGTCGAGGCCAAGACCCAAAGGCAGCATCGAGCTATGCTCACAACATCTTGCCGGTGGATACAGGAGGAAGAAGACTTTGGTACGCCCAGTATTTTGAATTTTTATTTTATTTTGCGAAAAGGTGTAATGCAAAAAAAAGGTTCTAGCATGTTCAAAATCCATACCGCTTTGTTTGGTAACTTTTGTGAAGTGAATGGAAGTTTAGAGAACAGAGTTGTGGTGAGATTAGATATATGATGTGGATTCCTTAAAAGAAGATATATGGTGTGGCTTTTCATTCTCGCCTTTTTGGGCATATGATGAAAATTATGTGGGGAGATTTGAGGAAGAAGTTTAGAAAGTTTATCGTGTTTGGTGGGTGAGAATTGATAAGAGATTAGTTAAGTGGTGATAACATAATAATGATCATCCGCATAAAACCATAATTACGATGAAGGGTCAAGACGAAAACATAATTTTCTTTCAGTTCCCGCCCTTCTTAAACGATAAGACCTCTGCTCAAATGTCTAATCCCTTTCTAATTCACCTAAGGACCTCTCCTTATTTTTCATGCCCACTAAATTAGGAAAAGAATGATCAGTTGGCAGTTTTTCCTCCCCTATCTCTTAATGGCTAGGACAAACTCTTCCCTTCAGACTTTGCCGACGAGCTCGTGGATTCGCCTCCCCTTCACCCGCCGCTCCAGAGGCCGGTGGAGGGACGGGAATCCCGGTGCCTCCTTCCTGGTTAGTAGTTTAGATTAGGGTTTCTTAGTCCTCGCAGGTGTCGTGCTCGAGCGGATGATGGCGCTTCTACTTCGTGTTTGTCTTCTGGACTTCGATCCTCCTCGAGTTCATCCATCTAGACGTAGTTGGCGGAGCTCCGGCGTAGATTCCCGTCATCTTCTTGAGGATATGAGGTTAGGTTTTCTCGTCGTGTGGCATTTTTTGGTTCTAGGTGTTTCAGATCTATTCAACGGTTTTAAGGCGACGATTGCGACTCCAGGGTCCTTAGGAGCATGTGCATGAAGACTTCCCAATTCATTGACAAGGTCAAGCCGACTCTGGTAGGGGAGCGGCGACAGCGGTGCGTCAGCGGCTCGTTGTAACGACACTAGTGGTTGCTCGGTGGTCCCAGAATCTTGATGTAATTTTATTATATTTGAGATACTTTGTACTTCCGATGGACTTTGATAATATATCTCGATCTTTTTCACAAAAAACCAAGGAAAAAAAATCGTATACACCTGTCGTACGTTCCCCTGATCGATGGAGTCTCTACCGTTGCTGGTATCTACTCCCTCCGTTTCGTACTAGTTTTTATAGAAATATCAGATCTATTATAAAAAAATCACCAAAAATACAAACTATTGCAAACATAATAAAAATTACATCGAGATTTTGAGATAATCGAACGACAACTACCGCTGCTAGAATGAGCCGCCGACGCGCCACTGTCGATGTTCCCCTACCGGAGCCGACCTTGTCAATAACACTCGGGAAGTCTTCATGCACGTGCCCCTAAGGACCAGCATTCTGGAGCTTCAGTCATCACCGTTGAAACCTTGCATAGATCTGAAGCACCTAACAACAAATCTTGCCACGTGTCGAGAAACCCTAACCTCACCGCCCCAAGGAGACTTTAGGAATCTACGCCGGAGCTCCGTCGACTTCGTCTAGACAGACGAACGTGAGGAGGATCGGAGCCCGGAAGACCAACTCGAACAAGCACCGCCATCCACCCGAGCGTCGGACTTACCAGGACTAAAAAAAACCTAACCTAAACTACTAACCGGAGCGGAGGCACCCAAATTAGGGGGAATTTTGTTTTTGCCACTCTAGATTTTTGTCAATCTTCCTTATGCCACTCTAGATTTTGATATTTCACTTTTTCCACTCTTAGTTTTTGACAATTAACACAATTGCCATTCCCGTGGCAAAAGCAAAATAATTTAGAGTGGCAATTATGGTACATTTCAAAAGCTAAGAGTGACAAAAATGAAATGAAATTATTTTGCTTTTGCCACGGAATGCACCTCCCACGAACATTCACCGCATAACATTATTGCACTTAGAAACTTGCGTGGTTTGTAAGTTTTGAAAAAAAAATGTGATTCATTCTGTAAAAATCTTCAAGGGAAAGAGGGTTTTTTTCTTTCTTTCAAAATGCTGCGTCCACTCTCCACTCCAGCTCGGGGCCAAAAGCAGAAGAGAATGATCTTCCTTGCCCCGCGAAGAAGATAAGCACAGGTGCTCCCGGTCGTCGCGCCTCGCTGGCCCCCGGTCGCCTCACACGACTCCGCTCCGCGCCCCCCTCCTCCTCCTGCTCCCCCGCCAATCCGGCGACCCCCCACCCACCCCGCCTGATCGGCCGCCTCCCCCGTCCCCCCCTACACCACGCAGCCCCAGCCCAGGCCCCGCCCCGCAATGCCGGGCCTCGTCGCCGCCGAGCAGGACGCCGTCTCGCTGG
>NC_057798.1:778221751-778256618 GCF_018294505.1 Triticum aestivum
GCGTCGCCCGGGCCCTCAACCGCCGGATCTCCGACCTCGTCGCCCTCCTCTTCCGCCACAAGGTAAGCCGACCCCGCCCGCCCGCCGGCCTCCCCTCCCCCTCCCGCCCCGCCCGCCTGTCCAACCCTAACCCTAGCTGGCCCACTTGGCAGAGCGCGGGGTCCTTCGGCGCCGTCGCGGGCTTCGCCATCGCCGTCGTCTTCGCGTGGAAGTTCCTGCGCTCCTCCTCGACGCCCCGGCCCCGCCGCCCCGCCGCCCCCAAGCGGCCCTCGCCCGCCGGCTCCGCCGCGCCTGCCCCCGACGGCCCGGCCGAGCCCGCCGGCGACTCCGGGACGGTGGGTCATCTGCTCCGTGCTCGTGTTGCCGTTGTTTGGTGTGCGTGTGGGTTTCGGTTGCTGACAGACAGGGGTTTGCCTGTGACTTGGCAGCTGACGACGCGGCAGATCGTGGCGAGGCGGCTCGGCGGGTGCCGAAGGGTATGCTCTCTTCCTCTGATTCAGTACTCTTAAGTGCTGGGTTGTATAGGATAGTGTATTTACATAAGTAACACTAATATTTTCTCGCCAATGATGTTGGTGGTTGGAGTTCACCTTAAATAGTGTACTAAGTGAAATGTCTAGGATCTATGGGAAGACGCGTCAGATGCATTAACCTTACCTAGTGACCACTTGCTGTAATCATGGAATAGAACCTCTATTGACATATTATGATGGTTACATTTCTGTGCATAGCGTACACTGCCGAGCTCATGGTTGACACATTAATATTATGTATTTACATGCATCCCACATGGAAATTTCTCTTGTTTTGGTACCTAATTGAGAGGACAATGAAATCTGGCATTTCAACCATGTCAATAGTTAAATGATTTAAATAGCTAACCATACGAGACCACAGAATAAAATGCGGAGAATACCATAGAGTGTGATTAGTTCCTAGGACACGGTGTAGAGGGACAGTCCCATAAGATGCAAAAATCTCATGTTTGGTTGACCAGGTGGATAAATTAACCTTGCCGACCAGATGCAAGATTTCATTTGGGAGTTTCCAGGTCAGCAGGTCAGGCTTGGTGGAGGCGCCCATTTAGATGTAACTCAGGCATCTCTTTGTAGATTAGATAGTTATTCAATTATAATTAGTTTGGCATGAGCGTATATTGAGGTTTGATAAGGGCTACTAAGAGAAAGTGAAGGCTGTGAAGGCATAATAAGACATACCGTACTGAAGTTTGGCGTAATATTCTTTCTCAACTCCAGGGGTTATCCAACTCATATCAAGGCAACCAGACAGCCAACCTCTCCCCAGGACCAGGTTGAGCACAAAACTTTTAGAGGGAAATGTAGAGTGTAAACTAGGCAACCCCTCTTGCATCCTAAGAGCCCATCCCTTGCTCAACCGCTAAGTTCTTGTTGCGGCCCTGATGCCGGCTGGCCCCCAGTAACCATTCACACCCATAGCCATAATGATATTTGCTGATACACTTTAAGAATCTTCCTGATACTGGTGATGCTTGAAATGAATAAAATACATATGTGGTTTCTTAATAGTTTCACAGAAATTCGTAAATATTGTTCATGCAGGTCACTTGCCAACAACCGGTATCGTACTGGTGATCCTTGAAATGAATAAAATACATATATGGTTTCTTAATAGTTTCACAGAAATTCATAAATATTGTTCATGCAGGTCACTTGCCAACTAATCGGTATCGTATTTGAGGAGAAAACTCCCGAGGAGCTTCAGGTGCAATTTGCATGTTCTTAAGAATTTTTTTTTGAGGGACATGTTCTTAAGATATTTATGTATCCCTCCCATATTTTTTGCTAACTATCTGCTATCTGTCTTTATGCCCTTGATGCAGAATCATGCCACCGTTAAGCCCTCAGTGGTGGAACTACTACTGGAAATATCCAAATACTGTGATTTTTATTTGATGGAAACTGTACTTGATGATAAGAGTGAGGTACAAATTTCATGGTGCATCCTTGCATTTCTTTGAAGTTTACCATAGACAATTTTTTGTATTCACACGTTAAGTTAATACTCCTTTGAACATGAATTTGAGTACTTCTTAAGTATGACTTTGAGTGATCCATAACTGCAGGAGAATGCTCTTATGGCCCTGGAGAAAGCCGGGCTTTTCAATACTGGTGGCTTGATGAAAGAAAAGGTGACGAGTTTGCATCAGACAACGCTATTAATTAAACTAATTTATTTGTTTCCGGTTTCTCATGTTCCTCTGCTACATCATTTCAGTGTTGCGGTGAATCATGTTAATATTTATGGATGACTCGCTTTAAAGTTTTCCTCCAAAAATCATTGTTTGATAGAATAACGGTTGTCGATAGAATAAACAAAATGCATGGCATATGGGTATATATGGTAGAACATATAACTTGATAAGGTTGCCTGTAGTTCATACATCATAGAAACTTGTTTCTTTAGTTGAACCCCGTGTCAGTTCTGCAAAATTGGTTGAATATACTGTTCAATGTTTGGTTAACATGGGAACATTTTTCCCTAGTGTATATTTGGACACTGCGTTGCTTGAGCGAAACATGTGTATGTTTGCAGGTACTCTTTTGCAGCAGTGAAGTAGGCCGAACTTCGTTTGTTCGACAGTTGGAGTCAGATTTCCACATCGACGCAAGCCTCGAGATAATTTCCCAACTATCTGTATGTTGCATCTTCATTTCCTCTTGGGACAGGCGTCCCTCGTCCTCCCTGTTATTCATGTCTGACATGGTCCCTTTCCTTTCTTTTGCTACCAGCGGTTCATCCGGTGCCAGCTATTCGTTTCCTCCATGGAAGGAGGGCAGCTCGCAGCCAATGTATTTAACTCTCCGAGCCTGGAGCAGTTCTTCTCTTGAGAACGGTAGGGAAAACATAAGGGGTTCACACCCTAATAGCACATCCTTTCAAGCCCCGAGGTGTCAGGCAATTCCGTGATGCCAGCTTCGCAGAAGAACCTCAGAATATAAAGTGAGGCAGGCAACCCACTGCTGATCATGTCACCGCAGCTGTCGCTGGTTCATTCAGTTGGCCTTGTAGTTGTGCTTGTAGTTAATAACAATGGTAAGTTAGACTGATGAGGTTGATCATGGCAGTGCACTGAAGATGTAAATTGCATGCATGACACAAAGCAAGCATCATCCTCTATATAAAGAGAACTTTCGTCATTGGAGCTTGGGCAGTCGTATCAACTTGTGTGTGTAACTGTAGATGATGGTATTATGATCTGCATTCATACTTCACTGAAGTGTACTGGATGTGAACTTAAACTTACCGTGCTGCCCAGCTCGCCCCAGGGGTTGAGAGTCGTAACGCTGATCAGCCAGATCTTTGCATGAACTGAAAGATTGTGTGGAAAGATTTAGAGAAAGGCGTGTTTGACTGAAGGTAATCTTTTTCATGTTTTCTGCTGCCAAATCGCAGCAAAAAGAAGTCTGACGCATGTTTAGTGAAGTGTACAGATGGGACATTTTTGCTAAGACAGGTGTTTGACTCTTAACTTACAGCAACTAAACATCTAACCTTTTTTTTTTGTGATGGGAGGGGTGGCATTTGCGAATGTCTTATGTTGGTTTTAGTTGACCGAGAGGTGAAAGTAACAACATCCACCTCGTCTGAACTTCAGCCAGATAAGATTTCCGAACATCTAAGAGCAACTTCAACGGGGCGACTCATTTCGTCCGCTGGCGTCCGTTTGGGTCGGTGTGGACACAAAAGTTGGCCCAACGCGCCTACTCATACGGACGGGCGTCCGCTTTTTGTCCGCGTGCGACCCATTCCCGGCCCATTTTTGAGCTGCATTTGCGTCGGCGTGGACACGAGATGGACGCGCGCGCTCGCCTTATCCTCCCCCCAGGCCCGCTGGTTGGTGGCACATTCGCCTCCCCCCATCCAACATCAACCACGGCCGCCTCCTTCGTCGTCGTCGCCGCCGCCCATTTTTCCGGTGACTCTGCCAGCTGCCGGCGCCCGCAACATCCTCTGAGCAACGCCGCCACCTCCGGTGAACTTTACTGACAACGGTCACAACTACGACAAAGGATACTACCTGGGTGACAGTATCTATCCTCAGTGGACCACTATTGCCAAAACAATCCCGAACCCTGTTGGAGAGAAGAGGAAAAGGTTTGCCCAAGAGCAAGAGAGTGCAGGGAAGGATGTCGAGCGTGCCTTTGGTGTTTTGCAATCTCGACGGGGCATCGTTCGGTATCCTACTAATACCTGGAGCACGCAGAAACTATGGGAGGTGATGACTGCTTGTGTGATCATGCACAATATGGTCGTAGAAGATGAGCGTCCGGAACGTCTGTACGATCAAGGGTTTCAGTTTTCAGGGTGATAATGTTCTGCCTGAGCATGGAGGAGCGGCAACGTTTGAACAGTTCACCCAATTCCATCATGACATGCGTGATTGAGAAACTCACGTGCAACTGCAAAATGATTTGGTTGAGTATATGTGGGCTAATGTTGGCAACCAATAGATGTATATTCTTTATTCGGCTTGCAAAACTATGTGACACATTTTTACTTGTATTCGACTTGTAAGACTATGCTATTTTATTCGGTTAAAACTATGTTATTTGACCATATGTTTGAATGCAAAAGCAATGCAAAAATTTAGACACATTAAAACTGTGCACCTTAGGAGCTCTCTCAGGCCATCAGCACTCACAACCATTAGATCTTCACTTTTAGATTTTTCGGTCGTCCGATAAAAATCACACGCGACACTTCCCGCGACTGAACCGGGCAGCTGCTCTCGCGGCAAAATTGGCGCCGCCTGGTTGATTGGGCCATCGTGGGCCGGAAACGAAGAGCCGAGGACCCCTCGACAAAAACGCAACCAAGCAAGGAAAACTGCCCCCTCCCCTCCCCCACCCCGCATCTCTCTCCCAGTCTGTCCCATCGCGCGCCGCCGAAACGGGAAGGGAGAAGGAGAGTATGCAATCCGGCGACGCATCTGGTTATCATGTCGCCGCCCCTTACTTAAGCTCTCGCGGAGACGACGGGGTGTGGCGCATGCGACCTGGGCGCTCTCCTCCTTGACGAGACCTCCTCCCCTATCTATCCTTCTCTCTACCCACCAATGAACATGTGGTGCGCCGCCGCCGTTGTAGCGCTTAAGCCGGAGAGATCCGCGTTCCCCTGCGCGGCCCCGTGCCGCCACAGACGACCACCACCTCTGGGTCTTCATGCGACACACAAGCTAGCTGTCCCCCTCGAAACCCCCCTTGGACGGTTAGATCCTATCTGCTCCACCACCACATCACTGTTGGATAAGAGGCTTAAGAGCATTACTAGTAGAACCCTCAAACCCTCAAATCCTTAAAGCAGTTTTAAGGGTTGAGAAGTGTTACTTTTTGACACTTTTAAGGGTTGAAAAACAGGGGCAAATACTAGAACCCTCGAACCCAACCCTTAAACTGCTTTAAGGATTAGATCTGAGGGTTCTAGTCTTTGCCTCGACCCCAACCTTTAAATCTATCATTTGACATCTCACAATTTATGACAACAAGAACACAATCAACTTCCAAACAAACTACCAAATGACAATCATTGATGCATGGTTTAATATTTTACATCACAAAATCATCATCTTCCTCCTCTCATCGGCATCATCACCAAAAAGTTGCACCTCGGCGCCATCTCCTAGACCACAAGCGGGCTCCATCAAGCATCTCCATCGGCACCGGTGGAGTCGTACACACCGCCATCACCACTACTACTCATCGGAGTGTCACCTCGAAAAGTAGAGGACGCAACACGGAACATACTCTTCCTCTCCGTGATGTCCTCCTTGTAGTCCTTCCACCATTGCAATTCATCTCCAATGTCTTCGTTGTCAATTCCTCTCTTGCCTTCATCATGTGGTCCATCTTCTCCCTTAGGCTTGATGCCTCTTCTTCCATCTTCACCCTTAGCTTGCCCTTCTTGTTTCCCTCGGGCTTTCCCAAGTTCCTCTCCTCCTCATCTTCACTATCGTCCATCCTTAGCATTGCCGACTTCTTGGGTGCGGTCTCTTGATCCCTCAACTTACACTTGTCAAAGGTTTGAAGAATTGACCAAACATGCTTAAATGGGAATGGCTTGCCCTTGGAAGAGGCCATCTCCTTGTACCTCATGCCGGCAATTGTCTCCTATCAACCACACATAAATCACATAAGAACCCACCAATAGCATAGTGCACACACATAATCAAAATAGTGAAGAAATATGTACTCACATAGTCACTCTCCACGGTTCCACTAGGTGGTGCATCCCTCACTTGGTCCATGGCCGCACTCCAACGAGCACAAGCGGGCTTGATCAACTCCCACCGGCCTTGAAGCGACCGAAAAGTGCGATGGATGAACCCACTATTCTTCGGCTTGATCCTACAATAGACGTCCTCGATCCTTTGCCAATACAGTTTACCGGTTTGATCGGTGCCGGTGGTTGCATCCATTCCCACAGCTGCCCAAGCACGAACCAAGAGGACATCTTCCGCCTCGGTGTAGTTTTTCGACTGCGCGTGTGGGCGGGAAGCGGCGGTGAATGCCTCCTCCCCTGTCTCGGCCACCTCCTCCTCGTCATCCCCTTCATCGTCCTCATCTTCCTCCTTTTCCTCCAAGTCGTCACCAACCCTAAAGGGGTCTAGAGGCGGAGCTCCGAGGTCCACCTCCGCGTTTTGGAGGAGGTCCATGAACGAGGATGGGGTTGCCATTTCCTCAAACACCTCGTGCGCGGCGGGAGGAGGTTCGGCGACGGCGGCGGGCGGGGCCGCGGCCGCGGCCGCGGGCTTCTTCCGCGGCTTCTTCACGGCCGGGGACGAGCCGACGACCTTGGAGGAAGCCCCTCGAGGCCCACGGCCGGCCGCCTTCGGCCGGCTCTTCTTGGGAGCGGGCGCGGCGGCGGCGGGCGCCGGAGCAGGGACGGGGGCCGGGGCGGGAGTTGGGAAGGCGATAGGAGGCGCTGCGAGGCCCGCCCGCCGCCGCTTGGCCCCGACGTGGGTTGCCGCCACCACGTCGGCCACGGTCGGGTGGGCAGGGGCGGGAGCGGGGGCGGGCGCCGGGGCGGGCGAGGCGGCTGGGGCAGGCGAGGCGTCAGGGGCGGGCGCGGCGGCGGCGGGGCCCTCCATGGCCGGCGCGGCAGGAGGCGGCGGGAGGCGGCGGGAGGAGGAGCAGTTTGCTCCCGCGCGAGCGAGAAGCGAGCGAGGAGGAGGAGTGCGGGTTGGGGGGCGATTTTCCTCTCAACCCCTACTTCTACAGATTGCAAACTGGTTTGAGGGTTGGACCTCTAAATTTTTTACGGGTTTGAGGGTTTAGAGGTTCTAGTATACGGCATTTTTTCCACGATAACTGTAAAAAAGCGGTTATTTTTAGGGGTTTGAGAGTTTGAGGGCTCTGCTAGTAATGCTCTAAGGTCAGATTGGATTTTATGGATTACTTGGAAGCTGATGTACAGTCGTGTAATCCTAGAGGTCGATCGAGTGCCTCAAGCTGCTAATTGATAATACTGGATTTCTGATCATGTTAGTTAGAAATATTGTCAGACTTAATATGACAATTGGATTGTTAAATTTTGCTTTTTAGTTAGTCAATGCATCAAAGAGATTTTGTAATCTGTACTGACTGCAAAAAGGCTTGAAAATTTCTTAATTTGTCCTGGCTGCAGGATGGCTTCTTGATGCTCTAACTGGAAGTTATGCCCTTTGAAGATGAAAAGGATACTGGGAAGGCTGATGCATTTTGATCTAGAAAACAATGCCATACAATGTGAAATCATCACTCCTATTTTCTTTATTTAGAAGAGTTTATCTTTGTTGCTGCTACCTAAGATGTATTGTACCTCTATCATCAATGAACCACATGCTCATTCTCATTTATAGCATTCATTCATTTATGTAAATGCAGATGAAAGGCAAAGTCAAGCACCCTTCCACGAGTGCCAAAGATTGCGTGAGCTTCATTTCATTGAATAATTGTGACAGTCACGATTGTGTAACATTGACACTGATCAGGTTTTCATCCATTCTGACTTTGAGGTAAGGAAGGCAAAACAAAATTGATGCCAAGAGATGCAAGATGGATCATGGTGAGAAGACCATGGCCTCAATGAAGCCAAAGGTAGATAGAGGGCAGGGAGCATGAGAATGTAGCGAACCTTTTGCATAAGGAGCAGGTAATATTCTAAGCATATGGTCAATTATGATCGAAACCAAGATACTACTTTTTAGTATATTGACTTTTACCTTAGATTTGTGACCGGATTTGAGAGACTTCGGCAGTTGCCGCCGGTGTGATAGAAGAATAAAGTTTGTAGTTGATGAGCGAGGAAATGGGGGCGACGCTGTGTCTCTGCTTCACCCAGGTGTTGGCGTATCTAATTACATTTGTCCTGGATTTATTAGTGTACTTCCACAACTTGGTTCATGAGTATTTTGTTCTCTATGTTGTTGACATGGCATGTTTGTTCGTACGTTTTAGTGCTTTATTTATGCAGATTAGAGCCTAATTAATATGGTTGGAAGTGCTTATTATGCTAGCACTTTGTTATGTTGCTCCTGAATTTCAGCATAGATGCTGGCACATAAGCTAATGCCTGGTGTGTATATGTCACTGCACATATCCTCCTTTGTGGTACCATCTTTTTTTGCACACAATGCAGAATCTAGCACCCCATTCTGTTCTCAAAGATGACTCCGGTTATAAGGAATAACATTGTCCTTCTCTGACAGAAGCAGTGGATTTTGTTAAGTGCTTTCTATGCAAAGATTCACATAGAAGGATCCCTGCAGCTCAAATTTGAAATGAGTTTCTTACTGTCTATATGGATCTAGCTTAAACTTATGTCATTATTAGTATCCCATATGTTCTTTAGGTCACCCATGGATCAGAAATATATTAACTTTAAAATGCCATTGGTTATATTCTGTCTTATCAAATCTTAAACTCCTTCGTCATCGTAAAGATGCTTTAATGGTCTGCAATGCTGATTTTTTATTTTATTTTTTATTCTATCTGACAATATTTGTTTCTACGGACGAATGGTTGTGCGATAAATATTTGCCAACAAGGGATCTGCGTGGACTGCCCCTGTGGAGGCGACCTTTTACACAACACGACACACATCATGTTTTCCGTTTTACCTTTCTTCCTTTGTTATTTTCACATCTTTGTTCTTTCCACTTTTTCTTATTATTTGCCATATAGGTAAATTGCTCGGCCTTTTGAGTTTTGCTGACTGACATCTTTCCATACGTGGTGATGAGAGTGATCAGAGCGAAATTTGTAATTAGCATCTTTCTAGAGCATTGTACACAATCATGTTCAAATATTGTCTTATGGAAAATTCATACTTCTTTATTTTCATCAGAGCCAGTTTGAGAGACTTCCCTTGATACCTCCCAAAGCTGGTTATTATTTCGTTGCCTAAATATATGTTTCTTGTATTCATTGTTGGCACTATTGGACTTTTGACATGGTAGTTTCTTCCCTTGTTATCTTATGTTCAAGGACAAGGTTTATGCGAAGGTTCTGTAGCTATTGACAATATTATTGTTGCATGTTTTTCTTGCTTTTATATCTGTATAAAAAGTTAAAAACAAGCTTGTTAGTTCTAACGTTTATGCAGTTTTAAGTACCAAATTTGTTTTAGATTTGTTCCAAATTGATTAATATAGTTGTAAATATTTTCTTGTAGTTCACCAAAATATGTAAATTCAAAATAAACCCTTCTATGCAAAAAAAAATATACAAATAAGTTTGTGCAAGTTTTAACATATATGTTTCATGCCTCCGACTGTCAATTATCAAATAAACGGGTGCAGCAACGGCGCGCCGTCAATCTCTAGTGAGCTATTTGTTAAAATAGGGCGGCCAGCCAGCCACGTTGACAAATATAGGTCGGCGCGTTGGGCGCACTGCTGATCCAAATCTAAAGCAGGACGGACGCCGGACGGGCGACCGACCCAAACAGACGGTCCGTTGGAGTTGCTCTAAGCTTTGAACATCCAACACGCACGGCTGTCAATCAAGCAGTTTGCAGATTGTGCCAACACGACGACAAAAGTCACACGTACGCACCGTGGCGACGGCGACCCCGCCACGACGCCTTCCCTTCCCTTCCCTCCCCTTCCCCAAAAGTGCGCCTCCACGCCACGCGCACGAACCAATCGCAAAATCCCTTTCCTCTTCCTTTCTTCCTTCCTCCCGCACCTTTCCTTGCCTTCGTCCCGACTGCAAATCCTCTCTTCTTCCGGGTAGAGGAAAAAGGAAAGAAAAAAAAGCAGGGGAACCGCGCGCGCGCACGGGATCCGCGGCAGCCAGCATCCTCGCCGTCCCCTCTTCCCGCCGATCCTCCCCGTCCTGCCCGATCGGCATGGCGGACGGGGACTCGGCGGCGGCCTACGCGTCGCCGCGGTCGCCGCTGCCCCCGGAGACGCCGTCCACGCAGAAGCGGCGGCACCGGTGCCTCGTCTCGCGGGTCTGGAAGGGCATCTTCGGCCGCCGCGAGGACGTCGAGAAGCTGCTGCAGGCGCTCTCCAAGGAGGAGGAGGCCCTCCGCTCCCGCGTCCACCGCCGCGCCCGCGCCTCCGCCCACAACGTCCTCGCCCTCGCCTCCGCCCTCGAGGTCTCCCCCTCCCCTCCACACCCCCAATCCCCTTGCCTCCTACGATTCCCTTCGATTTTACCAAAACCTTATCTCTTGAGCTCGTGTTCTTCCCCCATTGTTGACCTTCTTCGAGCTTGCTAACTCTCAATTCCTCCAATGATTCTTGCTAATTCTTGAGGGAAAAGAGAGAGGAGATCTAGATCCACATTTCCACCAATCACTTTCTCCTCTATGTGAGGGGAACCCCTTGGATCTAGATCTTGGAGTTCTTGGTGTTCTCCTTCTTGTTCTTCCTCTCATCTTCCTCCCTAGCATTAGTTGCTTTGGTGGGATTTGAGAGAGGAGGACTTGGGCACTCCGTGTGCCCTTGCCATTGCATTTGGTGCATCAATTTGAGTTTTCCACGTGATACGTAGAAGTTACAAGTTGAGAAGCTTATTACTCTTGGGTGCTTGGCACCCTTGAGCTTGTTACTTTTGTGTGTTTGGACACCCTAGAGCTTGTTCCTCTTGGGTGCCTTGGCACCCTAGACGATTGGTGTTGTTCGGAGCTCAATCATTGTGGTGTAAAGCTCCGGGCAAGCGTCGGGGTCTCCAATTAGGTTGTGAAGATCGCCCTGAGCAATTTGACGGGTACCGGTGACCGCCCCCAAGGGTTGTCAAAGTGTACGGGTTCGGTGACCGCCCCAAGGGTTGCCATTTGTACGGGTTCGGTGACCACCCTCAAGGGTCCCTTAGTGGAATCATGACATCTTGCATTGTGCAAGGGTGTGAGGAGATTACGGTGGCCCTAGTGGCTTCTTGGGGAGCATTGTGCCTCCACACCGCTTCAAACGGAGATTAGCATCCGCGAGGATGTGAACTTCGGGATACATCGTCGTCTCCGCGTGCCTCGGTTATCTCTTATCCGAGCCCTTTACTTATGCACTTTACCTTGTGATAACCATATTGTTCTTTGTCATATATCTTGCTATCACATAGTTGCTTATCTTGCTTAGCATAAGTTGTTGGTGCACATAGGTGAGCCTAATTATTGTAGGTTTTGTGCTTGACAAATTAACCGTTAAATTTATTCCGCATTTGTTCAAGCCTCTACTGTAATTATTTTAAAACGCCTATTCACCTCCGTCCTCCTCTAGGCGACATCCACGATCTTTCAGCAGTGCAGCACCCGGCTGTAGGGCGCTACACAAAACGGTATTTATATGAATTTTTTTCGAGACCAAATTAGATCGTGATTTAATTTTGTCCTCAAATCAAATATGTGATTTCTGCCGTAACCATACACGTGAAAGGAGTTCACCCGCGGAACTCCCACGGCTATTGGGAGATCGTCTGAGGCCCAATTTGAGCACATTGCTACTCGAATAAAGTGTTAATCAAGCCAACATGTCAGGTCTACACTGCACATTGCGTCTAATTAAATTTGTCAATCAAGCAGTTTGCGCAAACCGACATGTGGTTACATGGTTAGAAGGATAGTGGTATCCTAACCCAGGGTTCAAGTCTTAGTGCTCATATCATTCCTGCATTTATTTCAAGATTTTCGGCGATGCCCTTTCGATGGGAGAAGACGTATCCGTTGACGACAAGGCGTCTACACTGACTTCGTAAATCTCAAAATGATATGCCGCCTCAATCTCTCAAAAGTGCTTATCGGAATAGGTTGTGCATGTGTGCGTTCATAGGAACATATATATGAACGCTTAGAGCATCTCCAACAGGCGCGCCAAAAGACGCGCCCGCGTGGTAAAATAATGTTTATCCGCGTGCCGCCCAGTTTCGCGCGCTCCAGCGGTGGCGACAAACTACCGCGCGCGGGAAGCGTTTGCGCGAGCGGGAGAAAGCGGCAGCTAGCGCGGTAGATTTGGCGCGCCGCTTTGCGCGCGCTTATAAAATCCGGCGCTCGCCAGGCGCTCAACCACACTGCCACGCGCCCTTCTCCTCGCCACCTCACCGCTCTTTCTCGCCACTTTCCCCGCCACCACCGCGCCACCATGCCGCCGCGCTGCCGGGGTTCTTCGGGCTACCACGGCGTCCGCGAGCGCCCGAGCGGCTGGTACTCCGCCGAGATCCGGTCCGGCACGTCCGGCTCAGCCTCGGCTCGTTCTGGACCGCGCACGAGGCGGCCCGCGCGTACGACGCGGTGGCGTGGCGCTTGGAGAGGCCCCCGTCGCAGATGAACTTCCGGGACGTCTTCACGCGCGAGCAGGCGCAGCGCCTCGCCCCTCTGCCTCGTCTCATCACCGACCAGAACCGCGCAGACCACGTTCGGCAGCAGCGCCGCCTCCTCATCGTCGACGAGGACGAGCAAGCCATGGCGGAGTGGCGTCGTCGCCACCCGGAGGACGTCGCCGCCAAGAACGCCTTTTGGGCAGAGAGGACGGCAAGGCGCCGCGCAGAGCGTGCCGACAGGCGTCGGCGCAAGGCACTGGCCATATCGCAGTGCGATATCGTCAAGTACGGCGGGTAGTCGGTCTTCTCCCCCCAACGATGTGCGTTGGGATGACATGTGGCTCGATACCTTGGACAACATCACCGAGGATGATGATGGTGATGATGATGATGATGACGACTGGCAGTCACCGTAGTTTTTCTCGTTGCACCGTAGATTTATCTATCTAGTTGCACCGTAGTTCTATCTATCTATGCTTTGGAATTATGTAAAATATCTTTGCATCCTTTTTTATCTATGCTATGAACTATGTATCTTTTTTTATCTATGCAAAGTTTATTTTAAAAAAAATATTGTGCGGGAGCGCGCGCTGCATTTTAACGCGCCTGCTCGAGCTACGCGCGCGCTTCATCAGCTAGCCACGCCAAACCTGACGAAGGGCTCGTCGTAAACCGGAATTTAGTGCGTCGCGCGTTGGCGCCTGTTGGAGATGCTCTTATGCATGTACTGTGTTAAAAAATTCAGTTCTTTTTTTTGAACATCAGTACAGTGCCGGCATATCATCTCGTCGTCGACGGGAACGTCTCCTCCCACTAAAATCGTAAAATAAATCTAAAAATAAATGCGAGCACCAGGATTTGAACTCTGATGGACTGGGAATATAACAGTCCCTCTAACCATCCAACCATAGTTCTGAGATTGTGCCAACACGAGGACAAAAGTCACACGTACACACCGTGGCGACGGCGACCCCGCCACGACGCCTTCCCTTCCCTTCCCTTCCCGAAAGCGCGCCTCCACGCGCACGAACCAATCGCAAATCCCTTTCCCTTTTCCTCTTCCTTCCTCCTTGCCTTCGTCCCGACTGCAATCTTCCCTTCTCCCGGGCAGAGAAAAGCAAAAGGAAAAAAGGCGAGGGGAACCGCGCGCACCGGATCCGCGGCAGCCAGCACCGGCATCCTCGCCGTCGCCTCTTCCCGCCGATCGGCATGGCTGACGGGGACTCGGCGGCGGCCTACGCGTCGCCGCGCTCGCCGCTGCCCCCGGAGACGCCGTCCACGCAGAAGCGGCGGCAGCGCGGCCTCGTCTCGCGGGTCTGGAAGGGCATCTTCGGCCGCCGCGAGGACGTCGAGAAGCTGCTGCAAGCGCTCTCCAAGGAGGAGGAGGCCCTCCGCTCCCGCGTCCACCGTCGCGCCCGCGCCTCCCGCGCCTCCGCCCACAACGTCCTCGCCCTCGCCTCCGCCCTCGAGGTCCCCCCTCCCCTCCCCTCCACACCCCCAATCCCCTCGCCTCCCACGATTCCCTTCGATTTTACCAAATCATCCTAGGCGGTCCGCACCCAGCGAATCGACCGCGTGCTCACTAGGCGAACGCGATCCCGTGCGTGCAGGGGAGGGATGATGCTCTGCAGGCCCGCAAGCCTTGTGCTCAAATTTCAACAGCGCTCACCGGGTGTTCGATTGTACATTAGGTCTGTGCCTGGGACGGATGAATGGGGAATTCTGTGGCTCGTGACGAATCATAGTATGTTTTTGACAGCGTGCAGGCCATCCAATTCAGTGATTTGGCGTTTCATCGGACGCGTAGAATGCTGTGGGACTGTGCTGAAATCTCCCCTTCTCGTTGATGCCGCCGCTGCAGCTATTGCATGATCCGGCTTCCAGGAGGAGCAATTAGCTTTATAATAATTCATTCATTGCTGCTGCTAATTAGACCCGATTGTGTCGACGACACAGCTGTATAATTGCCGCGATACTGGACAGGTGGGGAGGGATGGAATCTGCACGATACTGCGAGCCTTGTTTTCGAATTTCGTTTTAGTAATCGATTCGTTTTGTTAAGAGGTGCTAGCATGGTATGAAATCGTGCTATATTGCCGCGCAATCTAGCCTTACTGCGACTGATGCGTTGCTTCAGCTGCTAGGATAGGTTCATGAACAGTCTATTTTTATCGATGGCAGGGTTATATATATTTTTTTCCTGGAACAGATCGCGGCTGTTGGATATGCGATTATGACTACCAGATCCCCAGACATCCCCTGGCAGATGAGGGCAGCCCGGGTGCTGCCCATGTTCTTGGTTCCTGCTTTAGCTGCTCTCATCTACTCAGCTATTACAAGCATTGCGAAATTCCGTAAGTACATTTGCCTCTGCATCGCTGTTTTTCCCGCAGTAGTTTTGTTGTTGCAGATGTTATTTTGGAAAGGTCTATGTGGGGCTTTAAGCCCGCTGTTGCAGATGTGAATGTAGCATTACGTATTATTGGTTATCCTTGTGATCGTTGGAATAAAAAAGAAACCCAGTTGTATAGTATTAGACTGATATGTTTCGCTTAGTTCTTCAAGTTGGCCATCCATTTAAGGGTCTAGTTGTATAGATGTAATTGACACTTAATTAATTGCTTTTGTTAACAGCTGAAGTAAGAAAAGGTGTATGATTACCATGATCCTAGTTGTTTTTTGCTAATATGGTTACCCTTTCATGTTTAAATTGTGATAGACATTACTCTGTCTTGCAGTTGATAATAGAGATCAACATACTCTTGAAAAGCTTCGTGCTGAAAGGCAGGCCAAGATTGATGAGTTGAAAGAAAGAACAAACTACTACACTACCCAGCAACTTATACAGGTGGGTTGTCACCGGCCAATTACGATCGTTCTATATGCAGAGTTGTATTGGTTAGTAGTACTAGTTTTTTCCTGTATTGGAAACCTGTATTATGTTCCTTGTTTTTTCCTCTCATGAGAACAGTGTATGTACTCCCTCCGTCTTGTCATCAAAATGGATAAAAAAGGATGTATCTAGACGTATTTTAGTTCTAGATACATCTCTTTTTACCCATTTTGATGACAGATATTTTCGGACGGAGGGAGTATGTATTACTGACTCTTTATTTTCTTGATACAGAGATATGATCTTGACCCTGCTGCAAAGGCAGCTGCAGCAAGTGTTTTGGCATCTAAGCTGGGTGCGGATTCTGGATTGAGAGTCTTTTTGGGAGATGAGTCGAACGTGGATGGAAGTAAAAGTAATGATCAGCACGGACAGACTTCTGGTCTGAGGCAAAGAAAACCGGCCCACTCAGGCCATGGCTCTGGACCGACCCATCCCTCTGAGCCATCAGACGGCTCGAGTATATATGACGGTAACGAAAGCCCCACTGCAAATCGGACTGTTGAGCACTTCAGAGGCCATGCTGGCAATGATGGCGGATGGCTCGCACGAGTGGCCGCTCTGCTTGTAGGGGAGGATCCAACACAATGCTTTGCGCTGATATGTGGCAACTGCCATATGCATAATGGTAGGGAGCTTATAAACTTTATTTCTGTCTGTAGATCGTTATGCCGGCCATGTTCTCTCTACTGAACCACATTTCAATCTTTCAGGTCTTGCAAGGAAAGAGGACTTTGCGTTCGTTACGTACTACTGTCCTCACTGCAATGCTCTCAACGGACCGCGGCAACACGAGGACGGTGAAAGCGTCCAAGCCGGCGCCAGCCTTGCGGACTCAGGCGTCAGCAGTCCTGTTGGGAGGAGCTTGCCGACCGTCGAAGAACAGCCTGCAGAAAGTCCTGCTGCCAGTAACTCAACGGTCACCGAAAAACCTCAGGCGGAGAGTTCTGCTGCTACAAATAGCTCATCACCAACTGTGGAGAAGGCAGGCAGCGATCAGCCTGCCGGATGAACTTTCTCATTTCTTTTGAAAGAAATGTGTTCCCCAATTCTTGCTTAGTTGCATTGTGAGATGGCGTACCGGAGCTTTTGATGCCGGATTCTTGTGCCTGCCACCACCTATGCATATAGATGCGGATTATTCGGTGTGTTGTGCTTGGAATGGATTGTTCCACTTGGTGCTTCTAGGGTACTAGCGTGATGGATGCCCATTTGACGGCATCTTGTCCAGCTGCTTGAGTGATGGGTCGCTTTGCTTCTCTCTTGAGTGTATAGTTTTCTTTCTCTTTTGAAAAGTTGAGTTCTACGCCTTTTTGTAATATTATCAGTCATGCGATGTGTAGTATCAGTTTCTCTTTATGTAAATGCTGGATCTGGAATATGTTTCTTTTTTACCTGGATGGGTATGGAATATGTTCAGTGTTACTGGTAGGACTAGGGTTCCTACCGGGCCTTCGGCGTAGATTGTATGGGCAGGGAGGAGGGGAACGAGGGCTGGAGCGGGCGCGCCGGCGATGAGGCGCCGTCGCGGCTAGAGTTAGGTGCGGCGGCGGCTATGGTTCCGGCTCTTTATGGAGCCGGGCAACAGAAGATTATGATATCTTTATTGCTTAGTTCCAAAAAGAGTCTTACAGTCTATATTTATAACCTAGATAACTTGCATAAGAATTAACCTAAGATAATTTGCATAAGAATTAACCTAAGTTAACTTGTGGGCTAAGACAGCTCGTCCTCGAGCTGTAAGGTGGGGAAGCGCTGGCGGAACTCCTCGAGGCGATCAACCAGCGTCAAACACCTTCTCGACAGCTGGGGCGGCCAGGTCGACGGTGACGGCGTCCTCCGGAATGTAGTCTGCAACCTCCAGGTAGAAGAGTCGCGGGCAGCCATGGCCGGGTGTGTAGGGCTCGTCGCAGTTGAAGCACAATCCTTGGCGGCGACGCTCGAGGAGCTCGGCTGAGGTGAGCCGGCGGAACGAGCGTCCCGCGGTTGCGGCAAGGGGTGCCGCAGAAGCCTGCGCAGGCCGACCCTGCACGGAATCCGGCCCTGGTAGCGACCCAGCGGTCCGGGACGGTGATTCCTGTTGGATGGACACCGCGCGACGCTCGAACGCGCGAGCGTAGTACATGGCCGACTGAAGATCCTGGGGTCCCCGAAGCTCCACGTCGACGCGAATGTGATCCGGAAGGCCGCCGACGAAGAGCTCAGCCCGCTGCAGGGCCGTCACACCTGGTGCGTGACACGCCAGGGCCTGGAAGCGATCGACGAAATCCTGCACCGTGGAGGTGAAAGGTAGGCGGCCCAACTCGGCCAATCGGCTCCCGCGTAATGGCGGTCCGAAGCGAAGAAGGCACAGCTCGCGAAAGCGCTCCCACGGGGGCATGCCGCCCTCGTCCTGCTCGAGGGCGTAGTACCATGTCTGGGCGGCCCCGCGGAGATGGTAGGAAGCCAGACAAGTGCGCTCTGACGCGGGTGTGCGCTGCCCGCGGAAGAACTGGTCACACTGGTTGAGCCAGTTAAGCGGGTCGTCCGAGCTGTCATAAGTGGCGAAGTCGAGCTTGGCGAACTGGGCCGGCTGCTGGTTTGGCGCGCCATGGCCCACTGCCTCGGCGGTGCGGAGAGCTGATGACGGTGATTGGTCCATGGTGGGAAGGCCGACATAGGCCCCCGTGGCGCCCGACGCCCCGGGCTGCAACTGGGAACCCGACGGCTCCCAGGCCTTCGTGTAAACTGGCGGAGGCGATGTCCCGTGGAGCCAGCCCGTAAGCGGAGATGGTGACGATGGGAACCGGACCTCCTGGATCGGAAGACCGCCTGGCGTGGACCGGCCCAGGCTAGGGCCGGGCGGTGGCGGCGGCGGAACCTGCACGGTAGCCGCCGGGAGGGACAGCGAGGCGGTGGGTGGCATGGCCCAGGCCGGCCAATGCGGGCCCTGGGCGGCTGCTGGCGGCGCGGGTGGTGCCGTGAGCACTGGCGTCGGCCACTGGGGCCAGGGCGGCGTGGAAGCGGCCGACGATGGTAGCGTCGGGTAGCCCCCGACGATGGCCGCGGGGACGGAGTAGGCCGGCCACTGCGGGCCCTGGGCGGCTGCTGGTGGCGCGGGTGGCGCCGCGAGCGCTGGCGTCGGCCACTGGGGCCAAGGCGGCGTCGGAGCCGTCGATGAGGGCAGCGCCGGGTAACCCCCGGTGATGGCCGCGGTGACAGAGTACCATGGCAGCGCCGGCTGTCCCGCGGTCACGGCTGGATGGAGCTGCGGGGGCAGCCTGTACGGGCTAGCCAAGTAGAGGCGGATGCCCTGGACCGCGACGACCAAGTCATTGAGCACGCCGGCCATGGCCTCCGGCGTAATCTGTTGCGGCACGGGGGGAGGCGACGGCGGCGCATGTTGGACGGGGGGTGGCGGCAGGCCGTGGCCCGGCGCGGTGCCGGGTGTAGGGAAGATCGACGCCGTGGCGCCCGCCGAGAGCGAGGTCGTGACGCCCGACGATGAAGCGGAGGCGGTGGTGGAGTTGGCGGCAGCGGCGGTGGTGGAGTTGACCGGCAGCGAAGGTGGTGGCAGAATTGAAGGCGGTGAAGACATGGTCGAAATCCGGGTACCTGATACCAAATTGGTAGGACTAGGTTCCTACCGGGCCTTCGGCGTAGATTGTATGGGCAGGGAGGAGGGGAACGAGGGCTGGAGCGGGCACGCCGGCGATGAGGCGCCGTCGCGGCTAGGGTTAGGTGCGGCGACGGCTAGGGTTCCGGCTCCTTGTGGAGCCGGGCAACAGAAGATTATGATATCTTTATTGCTTAATTCCAAAAAGAGTCTTACAGCCTATATTTATAACCTAGATAACTTGCATAAGAATTAACCTAAGATAACTTGCATAAGAATTAACCTAAGTTAACTTGTGGGATAAGATTACCCGGTGGGCCTCTACGGCCGTAACAGTTACCCAGGGACGGAGCTCCCATGTAAGCATTGGGGTCAATTGACCCCAATGGAATTAGGCAATCCTTCATTATTTTAGTACTAGTTACTGTCAATTTATAGATGATGACCCCACTGTCATGGACATGACCCCATCAAATATTTTTTCTATAAGTCTGATGAGTCCCCGATGTTTGGGTCAGGAGTGCTGTCAATTTTTGAATTTCTGCTTTGGCCAACATGTTCTGTGAATATGTGAAATAGCAGCATTGGAAGCCCTGGATCTGGAGATTGTGGAAGAGGCTCTCAGGGGCAAAACAAGGAAGAGTGGCGCCACAAGAAAAACGTCTGTATGCTTGATGGCTCTGTGGATTCTGGTGGTGTCTGTGGTCTTCAACGAAGTACTCTTGTAGGAGTTTCTTTGCAATGTAGCAATGTTGCTGTGCTGATTGTACGCTTATAGGGATGCATGCTCTGCGAGTAGTCCACATGTGATGGGTTTGTATTGGTTTTTGCCCGATTTTTCATTAATTAATTAGGCAACTCTCTTCTGCTTAATTAATCATTGAGGCAAATCTTTTGCCTTCGTTTCAAAATAAAATAAAATTTAACAACATTGGAACAATACACAAATTAAGAGAAGAAAGCTTAAACGCTATCGTAAGCCGTCAGTTGCTTCATCCAAGGGCATACGCCGAGTATTTGTGCTGGAGCAAAGATGATACTTAAGAATTACTAGAACAGAAAATAATGTACCTCTTGTCAATAAAGATGATACTTAAGAATTACACGTCACTCCTACAAAAAAAAATTTCTAATCCTTTTTTTGGCTGTTGAAGAAAACTGGCATCGACCCAAATAGCTAGTAGAAGCCTAGACTAGAAGGCATTTATGCAAAACTAGGATGCCGCTCTGCTTGTAGGGGAGGATCCAACACAGTGCTTTGCCAGTTTGGGTTAGGAGTGCTGTCAATTTTTGAATTTCTGCTTTGGCCAACATCTTGTGTGGATATGTGAAATAGCAGCATTGGGATATTGGCTTCAACTAGTTTCCGTGAGATGTGAAACAGCAGTAACTCTGGGAAAACAACCATCACAAATTCACAAGTATAGGTTGGAAGAAAAGAAAGGGAGCTTCAACGCTATCGGATGCCGTCAGTTGCTTCATCCATGGGCATACGTTGAGTAAGGTGTAACGTTTCTTCACATTTTTGTGTACATCCTGAAGATAGTACTGCATTCCATGGAGCCACTGCCATGGAATAAAGATTATACTTGAGAATTACTAGAAGAGAAAATAGTGCACCTCTTGTCAATATTTCGGAAGATACGTAAACCCTAATTTTTTTTCTCATCCTTCTCTTTTTGGCTGTTGAAGAAAACAGGCAATGACCCAAATAGCTAGGAACCTAAACTAGAGGGCAGTTATGCAAAACTAGGATACCCCTTGAGAAGGAACGCCCGTCGCTGCTTTGCTTTTACTAACACGGCACAGCGTGTATCAGGGCAAGGCTCACTACTGTACAGGGTACAAACTGGAACAAGTAAAAATGCAAATGCTCGGTAGCCCTTTCGAAAAATGTATTCACGACCAACTGGGGAAAACAAAACACGGAAATGCCTCCAGCCATCCAATATTTACAGTCACTTCGCTGTAGTCCCGAATCAAGTATCTGGTGGTGGTGTGGTTGCTTCAAGAACCGCTCACATACCCTGCAAAACTGCAGGATCTGTTCCTTCCAAACACGCTTTCCCGAGCTTCAGCTGGAAGGGTAAGAAATGATCTCAAGGATGTACGGCAACTGTTCATGGCGCTCCATCAGTATAACATCATGTAGGGATTCCTAGCAGCACCGCTATGGAACCGAAGGAAAATAGCTGAAGCCATCTATCTGGCCTTAACAATTTCGGTGCATGCCACGCATTAGCTTCGAGGCTCTTCCTTCATATGTGAGCTGTGTGCTGCGCCATAAGATTGGACCTTCAGCGTAGAAAAACAACGTCAATTGCTTAGTTGAGACACCAGAGCACAAGAAGAAGTGTTGCGCACAGTGGTGTAGCCAGGATTGTGCCAAGCCCCAGGCCAAAGGGTAGCTACAGTGCTAAATACGTAGTGTTCAAATCGCTACAGTAGCGAAGTGATCTAGCCTCACTTCCCAGGCCATGGCCCTGGCTGACTTGGGCTTGTCTACGCCCCTGGTTGTGCATAAGGTGAACCTCGACAACAATTGCTAGGCCGTGTGTTCTTACCATTCTATCAACTTGAAGAAGTGAATTAAGCTTGTCCTCATGTGCAAGTTCTTGCAGAGGAGGCATCTGACCCATGATGCCAGGTGTCTCGCTCATTCTGCAACAATAATACAACATAAATGTTAAGCAGAGTAATAAGCATAAGCGAGTTACTCGGCATTGGCACATTAACAATGATCTATAAGTTAATATGTAAATTTTGTAAGCTATCCATATTTGAAATGATCACATCCTACTCTAAAACATTACTCCCTCCGTTCATAAACATTTGTCTTTTTAGAGATTTCAAATGGACTACACATTCGGATGTATATAGACATATTTTAGAGCGTAGATTCACTCATTTTGCTCCGTATGTTGTCACTTGTTGAAATCTCTAGAAAGACAAATATTTAGGAACGGAGGGAGTACATGAGATCACTAGATCAATAAAAGGTACTGCCTCCGTTCCTAATTATAAGTCTATTAAGAGATTCCACTATAGACTACATACGGAGCAAAATGAGTGAACCTATATACTCTAAAAGGCGTCTATATACATCCGAATGTTGTCTCTATAGTGGAATCTCTAAAAAGACTTATATTTAGGAACGGAGGGAGTAGATTTCAAGACAGCAAAAGATTTGTTTAATGAACTTGAGACTCCAATGGCCACCACTACTTATTTCACGATGACACAGCAGGTCCTTTGGCCACTAGCGACTGATATGATACATTCAGATTTACAGAAGAACGATATGACATTGAACATGTTGAAGAGAAGCAGATGATAGGAAGTGAAATTTGTCCTCCCCTAAGAATATGTTGCAAACGAACTTTACCTGCTTAAAATTGTTTTGATGTTGCTATTTGTCCGAAGAAAGAGATCCATGCTCTCCCCCGTCTGCAAATAAATCAGAACTTCAGGCATGAATAAGTAACATAATGTGCCCCCGTCACACTCATTGTGTTATTTGAAGTTGTGAAGGCTGGCAATGAGAGCGACAAGTTCCAACATACAATAAATGGTAGGCCGTATTAGTACTTAGTGGCAGATGGCATTTTTCAAATTATCTCCTTTATTATTGATGTTTTTGATGCGGTACACCCATCCCAACCTTTCAAGGCACAACCACAGCCCCATCATATTTCTTCACTGAAGACAAAAGTTAACTAAGAAAAGAAAGGAAACTCAACATTTACAGAGTACAGATAGTGCACCTAAACAAAGGGCACTTCTGTAGCATATGTTGATGATGCATGCAATTCAAATATGTTATGCGGCACCATTCTATCATGTATACATGTTGTGCCAAATATGCTTATATAAATTGTGATTCAGTTTTTTTGAAGATCCTAAGAGTAGTGTACTAACTACTATACCTGCAATATGATCATGTTCATTTTTTGGTGGAAGGACTAGTTGTGAACACAAATAGCCATGATAATTTCACTGTGTAAGATGTAAAACCAATAGGTGGGCACCATGTGCTCCCTGACTGACACACGGGGTCGGGGTACTATAAAATGAAGTTTAAGAGCAGGAAATTGGAGGCATGTGAACAAACATACCTTGAATGTTTCAATATTTGCAGCAATCTGGTTAAGCAATTGATTGTTTTCCTCCAGGAGCTGCTGGGTTGCACTGTCCACAACAGGAGCTGCTTCAGAACGGAACAGAATGAGCATTTCTAGAAGAAATAAGGATAACATCTGAGAACGATGGTGAATTTCTATGTCACTAGTATTATGTAACTGCTTTAGAATGAATATAAGTGAGCTCCCTCAGATGTAAAATGATCAAAATAGTTGCACGCAACAAATTAAAGGAGAAGAACGGAGAACATGTGGCATTCACGTCACCATGACCCATTTGAGAAAACCACCTAAAGTGAAAAGTGGCCTATTTCAATAGTTTTAGAATTCAAGGCTGCAAATTGAACTTTTGGCTGAGTTTAGAGTTGAGAAGTAGACTTTTGTTGATAATGTAAGCAGGAGTGTGCAATGTAGTGAAATCTTTGCCTCCTACAAGAAAACACTAATAAGTATTCCATTTCTATAATTTAAACAGCTAACATAACCATAACAACCTCCAGGACATCTCATAGAAAAAAGGGATCCATAATCCCATGTTAAAAATGTTCAGCTCGAAACTATTGCTCCTGGCTTGTCTTCTGTGCTGCTTTTTTTCAGTTCTATATTGGGACCTAGGAAATGCAGTCTAAATATAGAGACGCACCAAGCGAAGGCATCGCAAGGTTGCTTCCAGATGATGCTTGCACTAACTACAAAGTTAACAAGCAGAACATCAAGAACTAAATAAAGTGTGTTCCGAATTTTAGGAGCCATCAATTTCCAATCAGATCATAACAAGAGTATCTGAAGAGAATGGTGAACCATTCACAAAAAATGTTTTAACTCCACAAAGTTGATGTTTGAACCATGTAGCCCAGGAAAATTACAGAGATACACTGAGGCTAGCTTGTTTCTAACAGTTGACACCATTTAAAATCTAACATTGCTATTTAACAATTCTGGACCACTATGATTCAAACCTTAAATTATCAGACAAAGTGAGGATGGTACTGAGAAATACCAAACAATAGCAAGAGAACAAATAGAGGTTAGAGATATGGGCTAACCTTCCTTGGGAACTTGACACTGCTGGTTTGGATTTTGCATCGATATTGAGAAAGGGGTCAAGTTGTTTGTAGGTGCCATGTGAAAATTAGCCATAGGGGCGGCAGATGCAAATATTTTGTCCTGCATTGGCTGTCAAAAGACTTTATCAGAAAGTACATGATTGGCACTAGGAAAAGCAATAAAAGAACACCACAAGACAAAAGCTGCACCAACCAGGAGAGATAGTGATGTAAATGATTGAGAACCATAAACAGAAAAGTACCTTCATATCTCTCATCTTTTTCCCGGTAAAAAAACCTTCTGGTTTCTTCCTTCTATCTTTACCCTGTAACAACAAACGCATGTGAGCAGAACATAGTGGTTTATGTGCATGTGCTGTTACAGTGATATACATCAGAAAGAAGCCAGGGCATGCAGTTGAAAAGGAACAGTCCAAAATGCCAGGCATCACGATCTATATCTAGGGGAATCACAATGAACACTAGCTTATCACAGAAAGAAGAGGCATGAATTTTTCTCCAGAACAAGCCATTATTACTTCATTATGCCCTTAACTGGCTGTGTGCATCCAATGGACCCAGAGGCCGAGGGAGGGTCTCTTCCGTTATATAAAATACACCCCTATATACTTCATCCAGGCGTTGGTAACTCACCATCTATTAGAACATCTAAAAGTAACATATCCTTCAAGTTACCTACTCATAGGAGATGTATTTACAGGTACAAAATATCAAGACACTGGCTTGGGTAAGGATTCATAAAAAACTCACAAGAGAAAATGATATAGTGGGGGGTGGGGGGGAAAGAAAATAAAGTACGAAAAAGGCTTAAACTCCTCTCTGGAAGGCAAAAAGAATAGTAGAGCTAGAGGTTAGCAGGTTTGTCCAATTTAAGTACACGTCTAAATAGATTATTAAGAAAATCAAGATTGACATTCTCACACTAAGTGCATAACAAGACCAGTAAGAACATACATTAATACCAGAACAGAACACGTATGGAGAGGAGATACTTAGACATTTGTAAGAAACTTACTGCAGCCCACCAGCATCGCAATGCAACATCCCTGATGGTTCTGTTGGGCAGCATAGCGGCTATCTTGATGTACCTCATGATATTAGGTTCAGGAGCATATCTGCAATTGCCAGCGAAGAAAGAATTAGAACCTCAAAGGAAATGACTTGTTTCTTGGAAGTGATTCTCAAGCCAGATGGTGGCATTTGACATGGTTCTCTTTCTTTCTAGGATTCCTTTGACACGAATTCACCGGCTAGAATTTGATGAGCTCATCGGCACAATCATAGAGCACTCAAGTGCGTCTGTTAATGCTTATGGTTGAAAGAAACCAATTGCAGTTCCACAGTATACCAAATAACGACGAAAGCGACGCTATAGCAGATGCGCTGGGCAGTGCTGCTAGAAACTGAAAAGGTAAAAAGGTTCACTTGCACAAATCCTGCTTTAGACTTCCTGACTGATGCTCCATTAACTTAAGCACACCACATGCGGCGGAAAAGAAGCTTGCCGCATAACCAAATTGGCAAACTCCATCAGCAAAAAGCAATACGGCAGTACCAGCAACAGGAATTCAGCAAGAGGAGGGGCGGGCGGCGAATCTACCTGGTGAGCCCTTCGTTGAGTATACTCAGCTCGCGGTCGCTCCACTCGGAAGGCGAGCCGGTGACGAACTTGTACTTGGACGCGGTGGTGCCGCCGCCGCCACGGGACGCGACGCCCCCCGGCGAGCTCCTCGACTGGAGAACCACCGGCACGTTTCCGAACACACCGCCGTTGTTGTTGCTGCTGTGGTTGTTTGGAGAAGAGTGGTACAGGCCGGCGGTGCTGCTCGGCCCGCCGCTCATGCTGACGAGCCCCATCCCGGCGCCGCCGCCACCCCCCATGGTGATGTCGCTGCTGGACGACTGAAAGGAGAGCATGTTGTTGTGGTGGTGGTGATGGTGGTTGTAGACCGAGGCGGCGGCGGTGATCCCCTGGTGGAACCCCATGCTGGAGTCGGCGGCCATGGCGCCGGGGGGAGCCAGCTGGAACCCCCGATCTGGGCGCCCGCGGACGCGCCCCGATTCCTCCTGCCGCCCAATTCGGACCGACCTGCACGAATTCGAGCCGGAATAGATCAGTCGTCGCCAATTCAACGGAGCAAGCAATCCGGTGAGAGATTCCGCTCCTCCCCGGAAGAGAAATCGAGGCGCGCGGCACCACCAGAGCTTGGCTCGCATTCCCGGCCCCCGAGGAGGAGATAGGATCTCCAGCGGAGGCGCCGGCCAGGCGCGGGAGCGAGGCCCCCACCGCCCCACTAGCGCGGCACGACCCGGCCAACCCAACCACCCGCGCAACAACAACAAGAGCAGCAACCGACCGACCAACCAACCAGCAAACAAACAACAAACCACGCCGAAACCGGCCAACAGATTCAATCAACGGACCCCGGCGACTCACCTGCCTCCGGCGGCGGCGTCGAGGCGCTCGTCCACGGCGCCCACGACCCCCCGATGCAATGGCGCGAGGCCCTCCACAAACCCGCACCGCCCCGCCGCGCGGCGCAACGACCTCCGCGAATCCCGCCTCCGCCCCCAAATCCGCGCCGCAGCAGCCCAATTCGAACCCCCGACCCCGCCCTCACCAACCCGGCCGCCAACCCGCGGGCCGCGACGACCGCCGACCCCGAAGCTCGCGTCGCGCCGCCGCGGACGCACGCGCCGCGGGCCGGATCGGATCAACCCTGCGGAGGCCGCGGAGAAATCCCTCTGGGTTGGGTTTGGGGTTGATCCAGGCGAAATCCCGTGGGGCTCTGCTGGTTTTTCTCCTCCCTCCCTCCCTCCCTCCCTCAAGCCGCCCTGGGTTGGGTTCCTTCTTAAACAGCGGGCCTAGCGCCCTACTCTATACCACCGGCGCTAGCCTATCACGCCCATGCCCCCGCGTGGTGCTGCCGCCCCGCGCGATGACCGTCCTGCCCCCCGCGGTTTTTTTTTTTCCTAGACCAACCAGACGACCGCCACTCGGGCTTGGCGGGCAAAGTGTCGCCCTGCGAAACGCTCCGGCGCGGGAGATGCGCGGATCCCGGCCGTCGGGGGCGCGGGCGGCGGGGATGCGGCGGGGGGTGACGGATCGGACGGTGGCCGTGGGGCGGAACCGGGCCGGATGGGCCGCCTCTCTCAGCGCGCGCGTGGGCCCCGGCGAGGGGGGGAATCTCTTGCTGGGATCGTCGTCTTTCCTCGCGGAATCGCCGCACTGTACGCGGGACACTGTTGCATGGAGGTGATGTGTGTATGCTAGGGGGACGTGGTTCGCTCGTCTTGGGGATTCTGGTGAGAGTGGATTACAGGTGGGTCCGGGACGGGTTTTCTTTTAAACTTTTTCCCTGCTAATGGGTTTCCTTTTAGCCGGGGGACGGGGTTTTCTCGATGCCTGTCCGGTTTTTTTTAGGCAACGGCTTTTGCCTATGAAATTACGCTTTTTGTTACATTGTGGATGCGGGGGACTAAGTTGAGACGCCGTTAAGTAGGACGACAAAATGCTTCGGTCTTCAAAACGGGGTTTTATTTTGGCTCTGAAGGGATACAAATGATGATCTTCTCGAGAAAATGATAGAGATGAAAACGCGATATTTGCTATGAGTTTGTGACAACGGAAAGGTTTGATAAATTTGGTTTCCTATTTCTTTTTCCATACTTGTCGTGGTTTATGTGATGTATCTGCTCCTGTGTAGAGGAAAAACACTTCGGTGGAGGCTACTGTCATGGTAGCTAGAATTTACAGCACACCGAAGCAACCGACCCAGCTTTTGTCCGGAATCTTTGCGGCGCCAATTGAAAAAGGAGAGGCACTTTCTGGCCAAACACACGCCTTGGTTCTAGGAACAACGGCTTTGTAAAGTGTTGTATACCTACAAAAACACTTGTAAGCTAATGGAGCACAAAATAATAATTCAGGAGACAGAAAAGCAGATATATGAACCCACATCGCTTATTGTTTGAGACTGGTCCGGTTCGTGACAAGGCGAAACACGTCGGAGGGAACATTCCCACCCTAAACAACCATTATTATTATTTTTGTTACATTCTGGCGTCGAGCAACTTGGTTCAAACATTCTGAATTAGTACCATATATGAATGAGGCTGCATTAGGACAAAACATTTTCATCTTCAGAATGTTTTTCGGCTTGTGAAAAGAGCACAATTGATTACTTCTTAGAACACAACAGGATATGAGAACATCAACATGTTATGAGCTCATGGCAACAGAAAATTTTGGTTTGCTATTTTTTTCGGTGCATCATGGTTCGTACGTTTTATGTGCTCCTAGATGGGAGAAAAATGAACAACAATGGAGGTTATCATTGTCACGGACTTGCGGGAGCGTTTGTAAAAGATGGGGGGACAACCAGACCAACTTTTGTCCGGAATCTTTGCCGCTCCAATATTAAAAGTGGAAGCACTAGTCGATGTGCACCTTAATTCTTGGAATAACGGTCTCGTAAAGCATCGATTTGCGGATCCAAGTTATGTTTATCTAAAAGCCATACTTAAGCCAACGAACGTGCGTACAAAATGATTCAAAATAGTATTCGCAAAACAATTATTGAAAACAGAGATAATCCCACATATGAACCACACCAGAATATTTCAAGGGAAAAATGTCCACTGGCCGAGCCAATGCTAGTTTTCGGTAAGGTATGCAAGAAACATAAGCGTAGGAAACCAGCAACAGAATTCACTTATGGCAGTCACTGGCGGGTGGGGCCCACGGAGCTATCCGGCTCCATGATGTTGGCAACTGGGCTAGGCAACACGGACGGGACCCGTGGTGGCCCGGGCACGCGCACGTGCGATTCTCTAGCTTTCGGTGAAGCATCAGGCACCCAATGGGAAAGCTCCACGTTTCGTCCCCTCGTTGGCTGCAAGAGGCGGTGCAAACAGTTGGGGACCTGGTGCGCAGGAGCAAATGCTACGCGGACACGGCAAATTCCACCACCGATCAGGTGCATTGTGATGGACTACTAATTAATCTCCATTTGGGTCAAATCATGACTACATCCTTTGCATATTTAGCAGCTGCCAACGTTTTAACATGGAGAACCATCAGGCATCCATTTGGGTCAAATCTCTGACATGGATTCCCATGTGGCACCAATTTTCGGACAAGCGAGATTATGTGATTTATGTTGCTTGACGTGGGTGCGCGCGCACGATGTATTTCACCTTTTTTTTTTGTTACTCCCGCCGTCCCAAATGTATGCTAGTGTCAAAAACGTTCTTATATTTTGGGACGAAGGGGGTAGAACCGTGCTATACGAACAACAAATATTGCATCATTCATGCACGACGTTGTTAATCCAGCCGCGCATGCATGGGAGTAGAAGGGCAACAACCTCTCGGTAGCTGGTCGTCCAAAAATCGGGCATTAGTATCGTGTGCCGAGCAGTTTCGTTTTTGTTATCGCCAAGGTATGATCGATGTACACATGCATGTAAATTCAGATTTACTAATTCTCATCCAGATGAGAAATACAGAGTCTCATTTAACTCTTACACCATTTTATTAGAAAAAAAATCCACACGAATCGTCGCGTAAAATCAAATGGTGCAGGAGTTAGATGTGATATAACTAATTCTCATCTAGATAAGAGCTAGCAACACCCATGTAAATTAACGACCATTTCTTTAAAATGCAATTGCCAACCTTCACAAAAAATGGTCCAAATATCATAAAACACATGTATATACTATTATTGCAATCTCCCACTTTTTCTTTTGGTACAAACTTTATCTCACAAATCTTTCGACGTCCCACCACCCTAGCGTACATATAGTACTACTCACTGCTGGTCAATCAATTACTTATTTGCTCTTTGAGATGAACTGCATCTTCATTAATTATATTAATGCACTAGTAGGAATTTTGTATGTGGTTTATATCTACCTCTCCCACACCTAGGCTGACACGTTTTTGAGTCAGCATTAATAAACTAGTTGTAGAACTTCGTTTTCTCCCTTAATATATTTCACATGCATCCCTCCTTACAAGGTTCAGAAGAAAAAAAAAGGTCCAGGCACAATATATAGAATATAAGTATACGTCTAGGAGTATTATTTTTCTTGGTCAACCACAAAGTCTTATGTCCGTGGTTGATTCACTTATTGTCATACTGTTGATCAACATTATGCGTGACTAGCTAGCTAATTATAAATAAACAAGTTGAAGCATCTGAGGTAGCCAGTCAGAGAATAATAGGTCCCAAGCCTCAAATTTGCACAACAGAAATGCAAAGTAGAGGAAACTCTCCTTTGTACACATTTCATATGGAAACTAGAAGTAGAACAAAATCACTTATTTCATATATATTTCCGGCGTCAAACCAGTATTCGTGCGTTTGAGATGCACGGTGAAAGGCCCTTGAGATTTCCGGAAAAGAGCTGTGAATGTTTAGTTGAGCATGGGCTCCACTTACCAAATACTCCATCTGTCCCAAAATAAGTATCTCAACAACAGTATAACTTTCTACTAAAGCTAGTACAAAGTTAAGACACTTATTTTGAAATGGAGAGAGTAGTACCCTGGCACATGAATATGCATGCGTGTAGCTGGTTTGATCTGGAGATGTAGGCGGCGCCACCACCCGTCGGACCAGCCACCACACGCATGATATGCACATCAGTAACATCACCAAAGCAAAGCAAATTTTATTTTCCTTTTGGCACGTCGCTGAAAGCTCGGGGAGATAGACAGAAAGATGTGCCTGCGCCGATCGGCGGACACCGTGACTTTTCCCCTGTGTGGTTCACCATGCGAATCCATGGCGCGGCGGGCGAAAACGGACCGTCAAGGCAGCCAACTGGGACGGAAGCATCTTTGCAACATGTTCATCTGGAAACTAAAACAATCTTTTGTACTAACAACTCCTTAGAGAAATGATTAGAACTTAACCACCCGTAGCATGCGTGTTGTACTGGCACGAGACAGCAAGCGGACAAGGCAGCAGAAGACACCGCAAATCGCATGCTAGATCGCAACTGGGAGAAGCTAATTAGTAGGAGTACTAACTAAACTACACTGGTGTTAACCAGCGAGCGGCAGCTTTATCGCGCATATGTGCACACACACAGCAAGCGAGCGGCTCTTATTTTTCTTGTGATAGGGACAGAGACTGAGAGAGACATGGACTGACAGTGATCGTCGATATGTGATGCACCAATTACTTTCGGCTTAGCCCAACAACCATCATACACATGGGCTGTCACTCTGACCTATGAATCGGTCAGGATTAAGTTAAGTTCAAAGGAATTGGCCCTATGCATGCTTGCATTTGCATGCTCGCTGTCGAGTACGGATAAGCCTGGAGGGGATCAGGCTTCGCAGATGGCCGGCCATTGGTCGATCAGAGCTAGCTTGGCCGTACTTGAAATCTCCGAGGTGTTGCTGAGCCATTGATATATTTTTGATTGGTTACCGCAGCGAGAGAAAGCGATTGGTGTGTGAGTGTGAGTGTCACCCGGTGGGTGCATGTGGTGGCCTACAGGCACCAGGTAGAAGGCTTCTGCTTTCAGCAATGTTGAAGCTGGGACGACATGCATGCTGATGATTGTTACTCGGCTCCTAGAAACTACTAGGAAATATATCTTAGTTTGGAGCACTAGTTATTTATATTAGCGTGACAAATTAATGGGCAAGTTATCATGAATTTCAACTGAAATTCCGCATTCCGAACCTATATTCCTACGCTGTTGGCACGCCGAGATTGTCAACCATGTTTAAAATACAGTAGTACGATCATTAGTACTTGCCTTGCACATCGATCACCAGTATTTTGTAGTAGTATAAGATTTTAGTTAAAAAAGACAGGACTTGACCTAACCTATTATTGCCACCGCACATGACGTGAGAGCCGGCCACCCACAGCCCCTCGCCTCGCCTCGCCTCACCAGGCGAGCAACGAAACCACACCAGACCCACATTGATTAAGCTAGCAGTGAAGAGATTAGCCAAAAAGCGCTCGGAAAAAATATCTTGAATCCAATAGACGAACACCCAAAGCGTCGGCTCCTCGATCGATTCAAACGGCAGCAGTCAGCAAGGAAAGTGAGTTGGAATGCAGATACTAGTTGCCGGATAGTTGCGCGCCATCATCATTGCATTAGCGTCAGTGCCTGCGCAAAGCTAAGCATTACTACTACTCCCTCCGTCCTTTAAAGAGTGTACTTCCAACTTTGTTGGAGGGTCAAACTATCTCAATGTTTGACCGAGTTTAGGCAAAAATATAGCAATGTTTATGAAACTAAATAGGTATATGATGAAAATATATTTTATCATAAATCTAATGCTACTAATTTGATGGCATAAATGTTGGTGCATTATTGTATAAATACAGTCAAACATAAAAATGTTTGACTTTCCAATAAAGTTGAAAGTACACTCTTCAAAGGACGGAGGGAGTACTAATTAAGCTTTGTTAGTGGCACCAATCATTAGTCATCACGTAGGGTTTAAGGTTGACCACTGCACTGGGAACAATTAACATCCTGATCCAGACCGTCGGCTGCACGGACGGCCGGGATGCGGCGGGGAGGGTTTTTTCTCAAGAATACTCCGGTTCTTTGAGGGAACAGTTCTTGCCTACAAAATTGTGTGTTTTTGTTGCATTACCGCGGTGGGCAACTCGCTTGAAACGTCGTTAAGTAGGACAAAAAAGTTCTAGTCTTTAGAGTGAGTTTTTGGGCCCTAAAAGGACACAACTGATGATCTTCTAAAGAGAAAACGATAGGCGATGAGACCGCGAACATGTGATGAGTTTGTGGCAAGTGAAAGGTTGATAAATTTGGTTTCCTATTTTTCCCGTATATACCGAGGTTTATGTGATGTATGTGCTCCCATATAGAGAAAAACACTACGGTGGAGGCTACTGTCATGGTAGCATTTACAACACACCGAAGCAACCGACCCAACTTTTCTCCAGAATCTTTGTAGCGCCAATATAAAAAGGAGAAACACTATTAGCCAATACGCGCCTTAATTTTAGGAGCAACAACTTTGTAAAGTGTTGGTATGTGGACCATGAACATCTTTATATATCTACAAAAGGCTTGTAAGGTATTGGAGTACAAAAAAACAGACGTATGAACCACATCACAATTCTTTTTCGAGACTGGTCCAGTTCTTTGTGAGGCGAAACATCTCGGAGGCAACATTCCCACCCTAAATAACCGCGATTTCCTTTTTCATTTTGGCGCCGAGCAGCTTGCTTCAAACACTATGAATTAGTACCATATATGAGCAAGGCTGCATTAGGACAAAACATTTCATCTTCAGAATTTTTCATGTTGTGAAAAGAGTGCAGTTGATTAATTTTAGGAAACAACAGGATATGAGAACATTAACATGTTACGAGTTCATGGCAACAAAAACCTTTGGTTTGCTTTTTCCCCCGGTGCATCATGGTTCCTACGTTTATGTTCTCCTAGCACTAGTAGAAAAACGAAATATTGTACCGCTTCGTAAGGACCTTTAGTCCCGGTTTTGTAACCCGACACTAAAGGGTGGGGACTAAAGGTACCCCCTTAGTCCCGGTTCTGCACGAACCGGGGCTAAAGGCCCGCGCGGTGGTCTGGGGGACCTTTAGTACAGGTTGGTAACACCAACCGGTACTAAAGGATTTTTTTTGAATTTTTTTCTGATTTTCAAATTTCTGAATTATTTGATGATTTAGTCACTAATCACTCCTCATCATTGCTCTAATCACCCCTCATCATTCCAAATCGTCTAACTTCCCGGCCGGTCACCCATCCTCTCACTACTCCAGTCTGATCACGCTTAACTTCCAAGTTCTATTCTCCTTAGTTTTCAAGTCTGCACTTGTTGTTTACATGACAATAGTAAGCTGTCAATCCTATTAACCCTTAGGAGTTTAGCTTGAGCATGAAGTCACATGTTTCACCGTTTGATTTTGAAACTATTATTCTAAAAAATAATTATTATTTAGTAACAATAATATTTCTTGAATAAGTAATTTGACCATAGTTTGACCAAAAGTCAAAAAAACTAAAATAATTATTTATTAACACTAAATTTGTTGAATAAGTAGTTTGACCACAATTTGACCAGATTTAACGAAAATTAAAAAAAACTAAAATTTGAGCATATCTTTTTTTCCTTTTAAAATTTGAGGATTCTAAAAATTTCCAAACAGGCCTACAACAGTCAAAATTGGATGCGGATTTTTGTGCTGATTTTTTGATATATTATACATTTTTTTCGACATCGTATGCAAAAGATATGGTCGTTTTACTTTTTCATAACACTTTTTTGCAAAACATGTCCAAATTGAAGTTCTTTAATTTTCCTAACTAGTAGATGTAGTAACATAACTACATCTCGAAGGATTTTAATTTATGAAGTTTTTA
>NC_057798.1:778256972-778268885 GCF_018294505.1 Triticum aestivum
CCTTTAGTCCCAGTTTGTGTCTCCAACCGGGACTAAAGGTTAGACCCCTTTTGTCCCGGTTTGTGACACAAATCGGCACTATAGGTTAGACCTTTAGTCCCGGTTCGTGTTACAAACCGGGACTAAAGGGGCTTGTGGGGCCTCGGCCTGACGCCAGCCTGCCACCACCCCTTTAGTACCGGTTTGTGCCACGAACCGGTACTAAAGGTTCAACACGAGCCGGGACTAATGCATAGCCTCACATTAGTGCCAGTTAATTTACAAACCGGGACTAAAGGGCTGAACATTGAACCCTTTTTCTACTAGTGTAGGTGGAAGGAAATGAAAAATGGTGGAGAATATCATTGTCACGGACTCGCGGTAGCGTTTGTAAAAGACGGGGACAACCAGACCAACTTTTGTCCGGAATCTTTGTAGCTCCAATATTAAAAGTGGAAGCACCAGTCGGTGTACACCTTAATTATTGGAATAACGGTCTCATAAGACATTGATTTGCGGAGCAAAGTTGTGGTTATCTAAAAGCCGTACTACGTATAAGGCAACGTACATGCATTCAAAATGATTCAAAATAGAGAGAATCCCACATGTGAAGGACACGAATTATTTCGAGGGAAACTATATATACACTGGCCCACCCAATGCTAGTTTTAATAGGAGATGCATAAAACATATGCATATGCGCAAGGATAAATCAGCAACAAAATTCCTTTTTATGACAAAATCAGCAACAATATTCACTTACGAGAATCACTGACAGAACGGAGATACCCAGCCCCATGACGGTGACTAGTAGTACTAGTTCTGGGCTGTGTTAAAAAAAGTAGTACTGGCTAGGCAACACGGCACGCATGGTGGCCCAGGCACGTGCACGTGCGATTCTTTTGCTTTCGGTGAACCAGCAGCCACCCAATGAAAAGACTCCACGTTTCGTCCGCTCGTTGGCTGGAAGAGGCGGTACAAACAGTCGGGGACCTGGTGCATATATGAGCAATAATGCTACACGGACACCACAAACCCCACACCGATCAGTTGGAATGCCATTGACTAATTAATCTCCATTTCGGTCAAATGCTACTCCCTCGGTTCTTAAATATAAGTCTTTTTAGAGATTTCAGGTATAGATCACATACGGAGCAAAATGAGTGATTCTATACTTTAAAATAATATGTATGTAGTTTATATTGAAATGTCTAAAAAGACTTATAATCTCCATTTCGGAGTATTTAGAAACGGAGAGAATAGTAGGAAGACAGTGTAACTTACGCGGCTGCCAACATTTTGACTACTCCTGTCTCGCTCACATGGATTCCCATGTGCCACGAATTTTCCATCCAGAGAGATTGTGAGATTTCTGTTGTTAATATGGGATCGATGGAGGAAGTATTTTTTCTTCTTATTGCCAATGTATGGTTGACGTACACATTTATGTAAAATTAACTACATTTCCTTATAAAACATCCTTATCAAACACACGTATATGTTATTATTGGAATCACCAATTTTTCTTCAGTTTGTACTAGTTTTGTGTCGCGAGTCATTGGACATTCCACCAACCCATCATCCGTGTGATACACTCACCGCTGGTCAACCAATTACTTATTTGTTGTATGAGATTAACGTCATCTTGATGAATTATGTCAACGTGCAAGTAGGAATTTTGTAGTATGTGGTTTATATCTACCGCTCCAACACCTAGTCCGACACGTTTTTGAGCCGGCATAAACAAACTAGTTGTTGAACTTCGTTTTCGCCCTTACTATATTTCACATGCATCCCACCTCACATGATTTAGAAAAGAAATAGGGGAGTTTTAACATTATTTTCGGCATAAGTATACGTCAAGGAGCATTATTTTTTTAGGTCAACTACCAAGTCTTATGTCCGTGTGGTTGCTGCACTTATTGTCATACTGTTGATCAACAGTATGCGTGCCTAGCTAGCTAATTGTAAATGCACAAGTTGAAGCTTCTGAGGAAGCCGATCAGTGAAGAATAGAAATGCAAAGTGCAGGAAATTTTCCTTTGCGCCCATTTCATAGGAAAACTATAAGTAGGACAAAATCACCTATTTCATATACTCGATCTGTCTGGTTTTACTTGACGTTGAAATGGACGTATCTAGACGTATTGATACGTACTAGACCTAAAATACATCTAGATACGTTCATTTCAGCGTCATGTAATTCCAGGCGGAGGTAGTACATTTTTGACGTGAAAACCTACATTTGTGCGTTTGGGATAATACCGCTTTTCAGATTTCCGGAAAAGAATTGTCAGTTGCATGGTCTCCACTTACCAAATATAATCTCCGTTCCAAATTACTTGTCAATTTGTCTTACAAGTACTTTAGAACGAAAGGAGTAGTAGTTTGGCACATAAATCCGCAAGTACCATCAGTAACAAAACAATAACATTAGATGTATCATTGCTCCTAACTAGGAGGATGCATGCATGTAACTCGATGGTTCCGGTGATGTAGGCGGCACCACCACCTGTCGGACTAGCCACCACGTGCACGATATGCACATCAGTAATATAAGGGCATCTTCAACGTCAACCCGTAAATTCCTTCGGTATATGTCCGTTTTTGTGTCTGAACGTGGTCCGCGGACATGATACGGGAGTGAGCCATCCAACGCTAATTACAAAGTATCCGGCTGGGAGGAGAAAATATAGGTGAGGACCATGCATGTGGTGGGATATTGTAGTGATGTCCGCTTGGGAGGAGAGGGAGAAGAGGGGGACCATGCATGTGATGAGAGAGAGAGAAGAGAGAAAGACCACGCGGAGGCTTTTGGTTGGTCAAGTGGATGTCTGGACTTCGGTATAGCTCCCCTACTTTTGTCTCCAATTTGCAAGAAAACAGACGTCCATACCGCTTGGCGGACCGATACGGGTCCCCATTGGATTGCAAACGTGAGCAAATGTGTCTGGCCGGACATATACCGGAGCTTTACGGGTCTGCTTTGAAGATGCCCTAACCAAAGCAAAGCAAATTTTATTTTTCTTTGGTACGTCGTTGAAAGCTCGGGGAGATAGAAATAAGATAAAGAGATGTGCGCGCACCGACCGGCAGATACCGTAACTTTCCCCCTGTGTGGTTCACCATGCGAAACCATGGCAGGCGAAAACGGACGTCAAGGCAGCCAACCAGCCTCTTTAATTCTTCCTTCTGCCAGCGGGATGGAAGCATCTTTGCTACATGTTCCTCTGGAAACTAAAACAATCTGTTGTACTAACAACTCCTTAGAGAAATGATTCGAACTTAACCACCTATAGCACGCGTGTTCTACTGGTACGAGACAACAAACGGACAAGGCAGCAAAAGACACCGCAAATCGCATGCTAGATCACAACTGGGAGAAGTTAATTACTAACTATGCTGGTGTTAATTAGCGAGCGGCAGCTTTATCTCGCGTATGTGCCCACACACACACACACACACACACACACACACCCCCGCCAAGTGGCTCTTATTTTTCTTGAGATAGAGACACAGATGAGAGAGACATGGACTGACAGTGATGGTCGATATGTGATGCACCAATTACTTTCGGCTTAGCCTAACAACTATGGTTCACATGGGCTGTCACTTTGATCTATGAATCGGTCAGGATTAAGTTAGTAAGTTAAAAGGAATTGGCCCTATGCATGCTTGCATGCTCGCTGTCGAGTACGGATAAGCCTTCAATTTTGCAGACGGCTGGCCATTGGTCGATCAGAGCTAAGCTTGGTCGTACTCGAAATCTCTAAGGTGACGCTGAGCCATTGATATTTTTTTGATTGGTTACCGCAACGAGAGAGCGTGCGATTGGTGTGTGAGTGAGTGTGACCTGGTGGGTGCATGTGGTGGCCTGGAGGCACCAAGTAGAAGGCTTCTGCTTTCAGCAAGGTTGAAGCTGGGACAACATGCATGTTGATGATTATTACTCGGCGCTGCAAACTACTAGGAAATGCATCTCAGTTTGGAGCGAGTGAAGAGAACACTACTTATTTCTATAAGCGTGTCAAAATGGTTAGGTTATCAAGAATTTCGATGGAAATTCCTGCATTCCAAACCTATATACATACGCCGCTGGCACGACGGAATCATCAACCATGTATAAAATATGTATGTGTGAAATATACTGTAGTACGATCATCATTACTTGCACTCCACAGCTCATTGGCACGCGAGAGACAGAGAGAGAGAGCACATCGGATCACCAGTATTTTGTTGTAGTATAAGATTTTAGTTGAAAAAGACAGGACTTGACCTAACCTATTATTGCCACCGCGCATGACGTGAGAGCCAGCCACCGACCAGCCCCTCGCCTCGCCTCAGCAAGAAGCCACACCAGACCCACATTGATTAAACTAGCAGTGATCAGGTTAGCGAAAAAGTGCTCACAACAAATATCTTAACTCCAATAGACAAACACCCACGCTGGCTCCTCGATCGATCCCAACGGCAGCAGCCAGCAAGGAAGGAAAGCGAGTTGGGATGCAGATACTAGTTGCCGGATAGTTGCGCACCATCATGAGTGCATTAGCGCGGCGGCGGCCCTCGGCAAGCGGTGGCGGGCGCTGGGCTCTCGGCGGCGCTCCGGCGTGTGCAGGCGGCGGTGGTCCCTGTGCGCGGTCGGCGGCTCCATCTCTGACCCGGACGGCGCGGGGATGGCGGCGGCCCGGCGTGGCCGGTGATCTGGATGCGGTGGTGCCGGCGGCTCGCTGATCTGCCGGTGCTCCAGGGTTCTGCCAGGTGGTGCTGGTGGTGACGGCGGCCCGTGCATGAGGGTTGGATCCCTTCGAACTGATCTGGGTGAAAACTTGCCTTCGGCGTCTGCTAAGGCCGGCGGTGGCGGCGCTATCTGCGTCGTTCCCTTCTTGAAGGCATCGCCGTGGAGAAGTTCAAGGCCATTCTCTGCTACCTCTGGGGGAAACCGTAGATCGGATGATCGCATGACGGCGGCGCTCTAGTGTTGTTCCCCCCTTGGGGGCGTCATTCTTGGAGGTACACACGTAATCGAGGGACCAGAGGATGGATTCTTTGATGGAGCGGTGCTTCATCCTACGCACTGACGGCGACGGATCTTGACGGTGTGGCGCAGTGCAGATTCGAAGTTCGCTGTGGGAGGATGGACTCGCGCAGAAGGACGACGCTGTCAGGTGTCGTGGTGGCGTCGATGGCAGAGAGACCTGACACGGTACATGCATAGTACAACTCTGAAGATGGATTGGTGGCAGGTGGCTGCGGCGGCCTCATACCCGGCAGGCGTCTTGGTTGAGGAGTGCTCCGGACTGGCAGGTGCCCCATATCCGGCAGGCGTCCTGGTTGGGACCTCAGGTCTTAGATGTTTAGGTTTGGCTGCGATGTCTGTTTGGTATTAGGCACAGACTATCTGCGCCCCTTCATCAATTGGATAGGTGTAGCGACAACTATTGTTTAGACAATGGCTTTAGTCTTGCTGTTGCATGGCTTTATAAGATCTTGTGAGAATAATTAATAAAATGACCGTATACATCGCCCAAATGCAGAGGCCGGGGGTCATCCTCCTTTTCGAAAAAATAAAAAAAATAACGTGAGTGCCCGTGCTACTCTCTCCGTAAAAAAATATAAAAGCATTTAGATCATTACTTTAGTGGCATTAGTCATTAGCCATCACGTCAGGTTAAGGTTGACCAAAATTGCACTAACGACTCGTATGGGAGACCAGGGGAGCATTCCATTGTTGGGGCATGGCTTTATAAGGTCTTGTGAGAATAATTAATAAAATGACCGTATGCATCGCCCAGATGCAGAGGCCGGGGGTCATCCGCCTTTTCTAAAAAATTAAATAAAATAACGTGAGTGCCCGTGCTACTCCCTCCGTAAAAAAATATAAAAGCATTTAGATCATTACTTTAGTGGCATCAATCATTAGCCATCACGTCAGGTTAAGGTTGACCAAAATTGCACTAACGATTTGTATGGGAGACGACCTCATGAGGGTTATCACGCGCTTTGACTCCCTACACACTGCAAACCTCCAGTGGCTAAACTCTGCAAACGTGGTGCTCCTGCCTAAGAAGGAAGGGGCGGAGGGCATCACCGATTATAGGCCCATCAATCTCATCCACGCAATCGCGAAAATTATCGCAAATGTGCTCTCCATGAGGCTCGGCCCACACATGACAAACCTCGTCTCCAACGCCCAAAGTGCCTTCATCAAAACAAGAAGTATCCACGACAACTTTTTGTATGTTCGCAATCTCGCTCGGCGCCTCCACAAGAGGAAGACACCTTCCCTCCTTTTCAAGCTTGATATTCGCAAGGCCTTCGACTCTGTTAAGTGGGAGTATTTGCTTGATCTTCTCCAACGGCGAGGCTTCCCAAGTAAATTCTGGGACTGGATTGCGGCCCTCCTTAGCTCTTCATCCTCGAGGATCGTTCTCAATGTTATTGCCGGGTGTCCCATCAAGCATGGGAAAGGTCTTCGGCAGGGAGACCCCATCTCCCCGTTTCTCTTCATCCTTGCCATTGATCGGCTTCAAAGAATTCTTGATATAGCTACGAGAAAGGGGCTCCTCCATAAAATCCGGGGTAGGGGAGCCGTGATGAGGACCTCTCCGTACGCGGATGACACAGCCGTCTTCTTGGCCCCGGTCAAAAAGGACGTGGACAACCTTGCAAGCATTTTGAGGGGTTTCGGAGAGGTTACGGGCCTTTGCACCAATTTCCAGAAGAGTTCTATGGTGCCCATTCGCTGCAACCATCTTGATTTGGGCCGTCCAACCCAAAGTTTGTCGGCAACACGGGCTTCGTTCCCCTTGCGATACTTGGGGCTGCCCCTCTCTGTTTGGAAGCTCAAGTTGATGGACCTCCAATTTCTCGTGGACAAAGTTGCGAGCAAGTTATCAACTTATGATGGTCAAAACATCACCACCATCGGGCGAACGAGCCTTGTCAAGTCCGTGATCACATCCCAAGTGGTCTACCCCGCCACCCCGCTGGTCATTCCACCAACCATCCTTCTCAATGTGAACAAGCTCGAGAGAGCTTTCTTATGGTCTGGTTTGGACAAGACGACGGGGGCAAAATGCAAGGTGAATTGGGAGATTGTTTGCCGGCCTCTTGAGTATGGGGGGCTTGGGGTTCTCAACACCGACAAGTTCACTCGGGCTCTCAGGTTGCGGTGGCTGTGGTATGAATGGAAGGATGCCACCAAGATGTGGGTGGGGATGGGAAACCCATGCGACGAGGAGGACCTCAACTTTTTCTATGCTTCCACCACCATCATCGTTGGTAACGGCGCGAAGACCCCCTTCTGGGACTCTCCTTAACTCCTTGGACGCAAGCCTAAGGACATTGCTCCGCTCATCTATGAAGCCTCCAAGAGAAAAAATTGGAAGGTGCGGGAGGCGCTCAAGCACAATGCGTGGATACTCAAGATCAAACCCCCCACCGTTGTTTCTGTTGAGCACGTCACACAGTTCTTTGCTCTTTGGATGCTCCTCCTTGAGGTCCATCTCGACGATCTCACCGAGGACGACATCCTTTGGAAACATACGGCAAGTGGGCAATACTCGGCGGCCTCTGCATACAAGGCGCAATACCTAGGGATGGTCCTCTCACCCATGGATAAGATGGTTTGAAAGGCTTGGGCACCTTCAAAAATCAAATTCTTTGCTTGGTTGGCGCTCCAAGATAGAATTTGGACCGCCGATAGGTTGGCAAAGCGTGGGTGACCAAATTGTGATATTTGCCCTTTTTGCAAGAGGGTGCAAGAATGCGGACCTCACCTCTTCTACAAATGCCGCTATACTCGAAGGCTTTGGTCATTGGTCATCGAGAAATTCCTCATTCTCGGGCTAGACACTTCCGCTTGGCCCTTCTTTGACTCGGTTAAAGATTGGTGGGCGAGTACTTGCACCGACGGCACGCCAAACCGACAAGCCAAGGCATCCCTCACCATGCTCGTGTCATGGACAATTTGAAACGAGCGTAACGCAAGAGTTTTCAAACATAAGAGTGCTCCACCGACAATCTTGCTCTCCTCCATCTCTAGTGAGGCCAACCTTTGAATCGCCGCCGGTGCAAAAAAGTTAGGGTCTTTAATTTTGCGAGAATAATCCGCATGCCGTGTAATTGGGTGACTTGTAACAAACTCTTTTCTCTCTTATTTAATGGATGAGGCAAAGCTTTTGCCTCCGTTTTAAAAAAAAAACCCCGAAGATGCTGCCTGGTAGCTCCAGTGTGTGATCATTGTTCCCCAACACGTCGTGCAAGTAGTTTCTCTCCTCCTCTTCTACATCTCCGGCAGCAAGGCAGGCCACGGGTTCTTATTCTCCCGGGGGGCGGAGCACGGACGGTACGTGAGATGCTTCCCGCTTTACTTTCAAAAAGAGGAGGAAACTGATTCTAAAACACTCCGCTGTACAAATGTTGCTTGGGTCGTCTGGGAGTTGGGAATATACGCTAGCTAGTCAGCTACCCTGTAGCGACAATATTCCGATCCTGCAGCGTTCTTCTTTACAGAAAAGAAATACATTCTGTTGTTCGCCAGAAAAGGGGAGGTGATCGACCAATCAATTGTTCGTGTTGACTTGAAAGCGTGATCTGGTTCCTCATTCCTGCACCTGTCGCAATGATATTCGGGGCGGCTTTGATTCGCCAATCGTTTGTGCCGGGGCATTGTATATTGCGTATATGGCCAGGGGCATCAAGTCCATCCATGTTTCCAGTGTTCCCTATTCCTCACCGGCTTAGAGCATCTCTAGCCGCGCCCCCAACAAGACCTCTCAGGCGACTTCTCGATCGCCGGCGTCAAAAAATCGGCCTACTCGCGTCTTCAAGGAATCATTTTTCGCCGGCTCGGGCAAAAATTGGCGCCGGCGGACCCAATCCGAACCCGACGCGCTGGGGGGCGCTCGGGGGCGCCGGGCGAATCGTTTTTGGCGCGAAAGAGCCGCGGGCCAGCCGCGTCAGCGACACCGCCCGCCTCGTCTTCACCCGACGCCTCGGTTTCCCGTGGGGAATCAATGGCAAGGCTGCCGCCGGTCAGCTTTGCCATTGATTTCTCACAGACGGCGCGCCACGGGACGGCGCGCCGACGCCTCCCCTCCCTCGGATGCGTATACACGGGCGCGGCCCGGCTATATATGGCCTCGCTCACCTCTACTGAGCGCCACCTCTCCCGAACGCCTCCGCCGAGCTCTCCCCCAGCCATCCCTTTCCCGAGCCACCGCCCAGCCCCCTCCGTCTCCCTCCCTTTCCCGATGGCCGAACGCTTCCCCGACGACGAGGCGGCCGCCAACGGCTTCGGCCGCCGCTCGCTCCGCGAACAGGAGTCGTGGCTCCTGTTCCAGGCGAACATCCCTACGCCGCCGGACATGCGCGCCGGGCCGACGGGCTGGAGGCTTAGCAACGGGGGAGTGCCCATTCCCCCGTTGCCCGACGCCATGGCCAAACCCTCGTACTACGAGATCGAGATCGTGCGCGCATCCCTCACCGACGCCCAGCTCTCCCTCCCCAGTACGCCGCCGACAACCACGCGGCCTGGGCGGCGTACTTCGAGCGGTGTCAGCAGCAGCGGCTCGCGTCCACCAACGGCGCGCCAGTGGTCGGTGGCCCGAAGAACAGTGAGGGGCGCCACCTGTGGTGGGGCGCCCCGGGCCGCACCCTTGAGGGCGTGCTGACGCACCTCGAGGGCGGCAACAACCCGCCGTTGGCGTACCCCCCGGTGAGGGCGGCCACCCCGGCGCACCACCGACGCGACGGGCAATGGGCGCCAAGGAGGTTCGGCGCCTCCTCCTCCTCTTCCTCCTCGCGCTCCTCCACCCACTCCTCCGGCACTCCAACGCTGCTCGGCGTCAAGGCCGAGCCAGCGACGGAGACGCCGCTCGGCCGACGCACTTGCAGTGCCGGCATCGTCATCAACGATGGCAGCCGGCGCGCCTCCTTCTCGACTCCTCCTCCGCGCTTTGTCAAGCCAAAGACGGAGCCGGGGCTGGCGCTGGTGAAGACGGAGCCGGGTCTGGCGCCGGTGAAGGAGCCGGGGCTGGCGGCCACCAGTAGGAAAATGGTCAAATATGAGAAATATTAGTACCGGTTTGCATATGAGCCGGCACTAATGCGTCCATTAGTGCCGGTTCAAATGACTAGGCCGGAGGAGACCTTTAATACCGGTTCATTGCGAATCTTTAGTACCGGTTCGTGCCACGAACCGGTACTAAAGAGGTTGTGGCAGGGGCTATTTTTAGTCGCACCTCGCTCCCCTAGCAAGAATTTGACCACCTTAAATATGTTAGTTCTCAAACTATCACAAGCATTTGGTCTTCATTGAACTCTATGTGTAGGATCTGTGGCTGCAATAGGAGTCTTCGCCAGTTCTTAAATCGGTGGTAGATTCCTATTGACAATTTAGATTCTATACAAAAAGATCATTGATGATCAATGTATTTTTTATGTACTTCTCTGTAGCAGTAGCGTGTTTTGGCTGAAAGGCGGTACTGATCAATGTATTTTTTTTTTGTGTTCAGATGCACAATTTAAATATGTTACTTCTCAAACTATCACAAACATTTGGTCTTCATTAAACTCTATGTGTATAATTTGTGGACTCAATATGAGTCTTCACCGGTTTTAGACGAGAACTCATCAGTTACACGGGCACTTCATTTTTTTAACTTATTTGAACTCCAGAATTTTTTTGAGTCGGCATTATGCAGCATTCGAAGCGACATCATCAATTTCCAACATGTTCTGACATCATTTGCTGTTTTTCAGTCACCGATTTATTTAGATCAGAGCTAAATGACCGTAAAAATGAAAATCACTACAAAACAAACTCTGAAAATGTTGAAGGTGTCATCATTTCACCCGCATAACATGTGCGAAAGAGTAGAGAGGGTCATGGCAAAAACTAGACAAACTTCGTGTACAAACTGGACAATCTCTTTTGAAGTATCAGGGTTTCGGGCCAGAACTCATCAGTTACACGGACACTTTATTATTTTAACTTATTTGAACTCTAGACCTTTTTGAGCCGTCATTATGCGGCATTTGAAGCGACGCCATCAATTTCCAACACGTTCTGACATCATTTGCTGTTTTTCGGTCGCCGATTTGTTTAGATCAGAGCTAAATGACCGTGAAAAAGAAAATCACTACAAAACAAACTCTGAAAATGTTGAAAGTATCATCATTTCACCCGCATAGCATGTGCGAAAGAGTAGAGAGGGTCACGACAAAAACTGGACGAACTTCGTGTACAAACAGTGAAAATAAATAATGCAGAAAAGAAAAAAACTATATAAAGCAAAAATATTCACAAAAAACTAAATACAACAAAAGAAAGTACTCAGAAATAAATAGAAGAAAAAATAAAGCAGAAAAGAAAAAACTATGTAAAAAAATTACTCAAAAAAATATAAAAGAAAATAAATAATGCAGAAAAGAAAAAAAATATATAAAGCAAAAATATTCACAAAGAAACTAAATACAGCAAAAAAACTACTCAGAAATAAATAGAAGAAAACAAATAAAGCAGAAAAGAAAAAACTATATAAAAAAATTACTCAAAAATAAATAGAAAAAAATAAATAATGCAGAAAAGAAAGAAATATAAAAAAATTATTGGGGCGCTGCCCGGTGGGCCTGTCAGACCTAGGATGTGTAAATTCAGGCCCAGAAGGGCCAGCAGGCTCACAGGGCAGCGCGCCGAAGTTAGGTCCAAAAGCCTTCTATACAGAGGAGTTCGAAAGGGCAGCAACGGTTGGGTTTATAAATCAGTGCGGCTGCCCTTCGCTCGGCAAGGTGGGACTAAAAATAGCGCACCGCGGGTGGCAGCGCACGACCTTTAGTACCGGTTGGTGGCTCCAACCGGTACTAATGGAGGGGCCTTTAGTACCGGTTGGAGCCACCAACCGGTACTAAAAGCCATCATTTCCCGCT
>NC_057798.1:778269939-778299382 GCF_018294505.1 Triticum aestivum
TAACTAGTTTATTTTTAACAAGAAAATTTAGGTATATGAGATTATTTGAACTAGTTGAATTTATATAACTAGTTTATTTTTAGTAAGAAAATTTAGGTATATGAGATTATTTGAACTAGTTGAATTAATATAACTAGTTTATTTTTAGTAAATGCTTAGTTGAATTAATTGAATTAGTAAGTTATTAATGTTTTGCCTATATGAACATATATAGGAAATGTCGTCTGACGACGAAAAAAAATTCATTATGTGCGAATACTGTGAAGACCAGCGCGGCCTGTGCGACAGAAATTTCCTTGTTGATGATAGACGAGTCAGCATCAAGCTGGATGAGACATTCGAATTCGATACACTAAGTCACAACGACAAGTCTGTTTTCGTAATTAAGCATGACTTATATATGCTTCATTTGCCTGACTTAAGAGAGTTTACCTACTTTCAATGTCAAAGTATACAATGCAAAGACGTACACCTATTTTGAATGCAAAACTTGGTAAGTACTATGCAAGGCTTATGCATTTGAGCCTGATATGGTTATCACCTTTAATATTCGTCCGGAAGATGATATTAAAGGTAATAGAGACATATGGGTCGATGTGCGGACGCCTCCAGTTCTACCATTATGTGAGTTCTTCTCAACTATATTTTTGTCTTTGATATTGCTTATTCAAAAATAATTGACAACTAATTTCTATTGACAGCTTATTTCCATTCAAGCAAACATGTCCGACACTTGGTAGACAGGACCTACTACTGCCCCGGAGGTGAATTAAACTGTCAGGAGATAAGTCATTACATTTTATGGCTTGAGGATCTTCATACTGTCAAGACAAATTTTCTTCCTGGACTTAGAAATATTAGTACCCAAAACGTGCGACCAATAGTGATTGTATTGAACTACGGTCACATCTATTTAGGAACGATGGTAAGATTTTTACTATTTGTCCTCAGTGCATCTTTTGCATACATAATTTTTTAGCTAAACTTTCATAGCTAAGTATATTAATTAAGTACTATACGATGTTCTTCAACAGGGACTCCCGATGACAGTTGTGCCTCAGGGGATCGAGACTAAAGGTCGCATGTCAATTGTTAGCTTACGGCCAAGATATCCTGCATTGCACATGAGTGCATCCAAGATTTCTAGAAGCGATGAATGCTTAATAGTGAAAGATTGGAGGAAAATTGTTAACGATCGCAGAGAAGTACTAGGGGGCAGCAATGAGAAGCGCAGCCCACGATTAGGAGACAGGTTCATCTGCATGCTCCAGTATGATGAATCAGGAGAGCTATACATATTCTATGTTATTTTACGTGAGAGAGAGCAGCAAGAGTGATTTAGCTAGTTCATGCTCTTAGTACTTGTCCTTTCATGTCCGTGTTCTTCGTTCTGAACTTAATCTCAAAGAGTGATTTGCTTTGTGATGTTATATATGAACGCTTATAATATCATGACAATCACGTTGAACTCGATGATATTTTTGCTTCTGGTACAAAGTGAATGTTTCTTCTTTAAGCTAGTGTTGGTGGTGATTAGATAGCGGTAACGACTATGATGATTAAATAGTGATAATGACGACTACGATGATTTTTAGCTAGCTAGCTAGAGTATATATATACTCATGTTAATGATATGATGCAAGAGTTTTTATATCAATATGATGATATGATGATGAGTTATTATATCGTTTAATGAAAGAAACCGCAGATTAGTTTCAGCTGGATGTATCCTACCTAAGTGATCAAGTATATATGCCATATCCATATATATTATACTTGATCACCTAATTAGGTGATCAAGTATAATATGGATATGGATTTAACAACTCATTATAATGTAAAACAATCACTAAATTAAATTGAAAACACAAAATTAAAGGAAAAATAAAATAAAACACCCAAACATTTAGTACCGGTTGGTGTTACCAACCGGTACTAAAGACCTACGCGCACCCGGGCCTGGCTCGTGCCACGTGGTGGCACTTTAGCGCCGGTTCATGACGAACCGGTACTAAAGGGGGGGGACCTTTAGTCCCCACTCTTTAGTGCCGGTTGGCGAACCGGCACTAAAGGCCGTCATGAACCGGCACTAAAGGCCGGTTCTGCACTAGTGGGAGGTGAAGAAGTAGCACGGCGATGAGGTCGAGCTCGACGACGACGCGACCCTTGAATGGGCACGCTAGGACTCCCTGAAGATGGCGCGGGAGTGCCAGTGCGCCGCCGAGGCCGCAACGAAGCAGGGCTCGTCATCATCGACGACGACGAGGCGCCACCACCGCCACCGCCACCTGCCCGCCATGGCGAAGCCGGGGAGGGGTCCAGCAGGGGCGCCCGCGTCAAAGAGGAGAAGGCCGACGACGGCGGCGACGCCGCCGACTACTCTGCATTCAACAAGTTTTTTTTGATTAGTTTACTATGCATGTAATGAAAATCCGCGAACATGTCTAATATACGCCGAAATTTGTAGTGTTTAAAGCCAAACTTCGCCGAACATCGGCTAAATTTCTATGTTTTTAAATTTTTTGAACGCGCCTGGGGGCGGCGGCTGGGGACCAACTCGCCCCCAGGCCCATTTTTTGCGCCGGGTCACCCCCAGGCGGCGATTTTAGACGCCCCGTGGGGGGCCAACGGCTGGAGATGCTCTTAGAGCATCTACAACCATATATAACAAATTCGGTCCCTCAAACGCCTGCAGACGTGCCTGGGTGCGTCTGCGGGCAGTGACTGAACTCACCTCAAATTTCATTTGTTGCATCCGGACATCTCATACTCGATTTTTATATCCATGCAAAGACATGCAAAAGAAAATAGAACTATGATCTCCGTGCCCGGGTCTGGCAGCATGGGCGGCAGCTGCAGCTCCGGCTCCTCTGGATGCTCCGCTCCGACCTTCTCCGCATCTATCTCCGCGTCGAGCTTGGCGAAGAGCGCGTCGGTCTCCGCCTGCTCTAGCTGGAGGAACGTCCGGTTGGCCTCCACATAGGCCTCATTCTGGATGGACTCCAGGATGGCCTGCTGCTCGGCCATCTCGTCAGACTGGGCGACGGCGAACTCTGCCTCCACCTGCTCCATGTTGAAGTCCGACACCTGCTGGTCTGGCTCGTCCGCCTCCTCCACCTCCATCAGAGCCATCTCCTCCTCCCCCCTCTTCTGGAGGCAGCCTGGCAGCGATGCAGGCGGCGGGCGCGGCTTCCCTCTCCCGGATGTGCTGCTGGATCTCGTAGCGACGCTCCGGCGTTAGCATGACATAGTAGGTGGTCTTGCTCCGGACTATGGTGGAGTGCCAGAGCATGGACAGAGCGCCGGAGCAGGAGAGGGAGGAGGTGGATGGGCTCGGACTGGCGGCACAGAGAGGGGGAAGGGGGTTGGGTTAGGGTTGCGGGACGCCGACCGGCTTAAATAGCCGGATTTCATCTTGGGCAGCGAGTCGGAGAAACGTCATGCGGCCTTCACACCGCGGCGACGGACGCGGCGTCCGTTGGACCGCCCAGGTTCTGGGCCTTGTCTGGGGCTACGCCGTCAGGCCGACGTGGCGGGCGTGCCCGGGCACCCCTATATCCGCCCCATATTTGAGCTGGATATGGGAGGTGCCGGTCAGTCCGGGCGTTTGAGGGCCGTTTAAGAGGCCCGTCTGGGTCAAAAATCGTGACCAGGCAGTGACCGGTCAGCCCGCCCGAACGCATGAGACAGGTTTGAGAGGTCCAGTTGTAGATGCTCTTAGTCCTTAGCATTCCCTACACCTTATGGATGCAAAAGAAAAAAAACATTACTAATGCCATAGGGTTTAGACATGCTCACTTGTACCGGTCAATCAATTCATTTTTTTGCTCTTTGGTATTAGTGGCATCTCGATAAACCATTGTTAATGCACGAGTGGGAATTTCGCATGTGGCTTGTATCTACCTCTCCCACGCCTAGACCGACACATTCTAGAATCAGCATAAATAACCTTCTTTTTGCGAGGCAGCATAAATAAACTTGTTGTAGAACTCCTGTTTTCTCCCTTGATCTGTTTCATATGCATCCGTCCTACATGATTTGGAGAAAAAACCTAGCTAGCCAAAATAAAATATGACAATGCATATTAGTTTTCTTGGTAAACTACAAAAATATATGTATGCGGTTCTTGCACTTCTTGGTAAACTAAAAAATGATGTTTTTTAACATGCCCTCTCTTACCTTCCTTTTCACATGAGAGATAAGAGTATAAAATAGGTCTGAACCATTGCATTAAGTACCGGGGTTGATTAACTCTTACCTTCTTACCTTTACTGTGAAAAGAGGGGGTAAGAGGGAGCATGTCAAAATTGCTCTACAAAATTTATATGAAGATAAAATAAGGTTCTCCCTACCTAGCACCCGTCTCCGTGTGTGTCTAGCATCGTCCATGGGCTTGTGGAGGTGTGACTCCGGTGGATCCGTCCTTGATGGATTTTCTTGGATCTGGTCGTAATTCGTCTATGTTGTGTGTCTTCAGGTTGGAAAGTCGTATCCATGGCATCTAGAAAGTAAGAAACTACGAAATGGCAAAGCCAATAAGATCCAAGGAAACCAACAAGGATATGATCCACCAAGCAAGTATGCATTGAGGGGGAGTGTTGAGAAATACAATGCATACTTGGAAGGTTCTAGAAATATGAAGCCTCAAGAAGCTTCTAGAATATTATGGAGTATTTCATGAGAAAGGAGGATATTTTGGAAGAAGGTTCTGGAAGCTACATGAATAACCATGGTGGAGAGATTTAGAGATAACTCTAGAATTATGAAAAATTCTAGATGAAGATATTTTGGTGTAGTAGTAAATATCTAGAAACTAGATACTTGCCATGGACACTATAGGATAAACATTGGACATGGTTCATGGCAAATAGTAGAAAAATCTAGAAATAAGATATTTGTACGGAGTTCTCTAGAATTGTGTTATAGGGCTTGGATGGATGCCGCATGGCAAACATCCAACGGTGTTGTAATACTACAATAGGGGTGTCACCCCTCCCATGTTTGTAAGAAAAGAAAGGAAGAGAAAGCTATGACGTAAGAGAGCTACCAAGTGAGCGAGGTAGAGTTGTCATTGAAGGAAATATGCCCTAGAGGCAATAATAAAGTTATTATTTATTTCCTTATATCATGATAAATGTTTATTATTCATGCTAGAATTGTATTAACCGGAAACTTAGTACATGTGTGAATACATAGGCAAAACATAATATCCCTAGTAGGCCTCTACTAGACTAGCTCGTTAATCAAAGATGGTTATGTTTCCTAACCATATACATGTGTTGTCATTTGATGAACGGGATCACATCATTAGGAGAATGATGTGATGGACATGACCCATCCGTTAGCTTAGCATTATGATCATTACAGTTTCATTGCTACTGCTTTCTTCATGACTTATACATGTTCCTCAGACTATGAGATTATGCAACTTCCAAATACCGGAGGAACACCTTGTGTGCTATGAAATGTCACAACGTAAAAGGGTGATTATAAAGATGCTTTACATGTGTCTCCGAAGGTGTTTGTTGGGTTGACATAGATCAAGATTAGGATTTGTCACTCCGTGTTTTGGAGAGGTATCTCTGGGCCCTCTCGGTAATGCTCATCACTATGAGCCTTGCAAGCAATGTGACTAATGAGTTAGTTGCGGGATGAAGTATTACGGAATGAGTAAAGAGACTTGCCAGCAACGAGATTGAACTAGGTATGATGATACCGACAATCGAATCTCGGGCAAATAACATACTGATGACAAAGGGAACAACGTATGTTGTTATGCGGTTTGACCGATAAAGATCTTCGTAGAATATGTAGGAGCCAATATGAGCATCCAGGTTCCGCTGTTGGTTATTGATCGAAGATGTGTCTCGGTCATGTCTACATAGTTCTCGAACCCGTAGGGTCTGCACGCTTAACGTTCGATGACAATATTGTTGGAAATATGCCCTAGAGGCAATAATAAAATGATTATTATTATATTTCCTTGTTCAGACAATTGTTTATTGTTCATGCTATAATTGTATTAACCGGAAACCATAATACATGTGTGAATACATAGACCACACCATGTCCCTAGTAAGACTCTAGTTGACTAGCTCATTGATCAAGAGATGGTTGTGGTTTCGTTACCATGGACATTGGATGTCGTTGATAACGGGATCACATTATTAGGAGAATGATGTCATGGACAAGACCCAACCCTAAGCATAGCACAAGATTGCGTAGTTCGTTTGCTAGAGCTTTTCTAATGTCAAGTATCATTTCCTTAGACCATGAGATTGTGCAACTCCCGGATACCGTAGGAATGCTTTGGGTGTCCCAAACGTCACAATGCAACTGGGTGGCTATAAAGGTGCACTATAGGTATCTCCAAAAGTGTCTGTTGGGTTGGCACGAATCGAGACTGGGATTTGTCACTCCGTATGATGGAGATGTATCTTTGGGCCCACTCGGTAATGCATCATCATAATGAGCTCAATGTGACTAATGAGTTAGCCACGGGATCGTGCGTTACGGAACAAGTAAAGAGACTTGCCGGTAATGAGATTGAACAAGGTATAGGGATACCGACGATCAAATCTCTGGCAAGTAACATACCGATGGACAAAGGGAATTGTATAAGGGATTGATTGAATCCCCGACATCGTGGTTCATCCGATGAGATCATCGTGGAACATGTGGGAGCCAATATGGGTATCCAGATCCCGCTATTGGTTACTGGTCGGAGAGGTATCTCGGTCATGTCTTCATGGTTCCTGAACCCGTAGGGTCTACACACTTAAGGTTCAGTGACGCTAGAGTTGTTAGGGAATAGTATGTGGTTACCGAAGGTTGTTCGGAGTCCCGGATGAGATCCCGGATGTGATGAGGAACTTCGGAATGGTCCGGAGGTAAAGATCGGTATATTGGACGAAGGGTATTGGAGTCTGGAATTGTTCCGGGGGTACCGGGTGACGACCAGTGTGATCGAAAGGTGTTTCGGAGGCCCCGACAAGCGTTGGGGGGCCTTATGGGCCAAGGGGAAGGGGCACACCAGCCCACTAAGGGGCTGTGCACCCCTCCACCCCATCTCACGTAACCTGGAGAGGTGGGGGCACCTCCCCTAGGGCAGCCGCCCCTCCCGGCTTGGGAGGCAAGTCTCCTAGGGGTGGGGTCGCCCAAACCCATCTAGGGTTTACCCTGTGGCCGCCGCCCCTCCCCTAGGGAAACCCTAGGGCGCCTCCTCCTTTCCCCTTCCCCCTATATATAGTGAGGGAGAGAGAGGGCAGCAAACCCTTTCCCCGGCGCAGCCCCTCCCTCCTCCAACACCTCCTCCTCCTCCGTAGAGCTTGGCGAAGCCCTGCAGAAAAACCGCAAGCTCCACCACCACACCGTTGTGCTGCCGGAGCTCTCCCTCAACTTCTCCTCTCCCCTTACTGGATCAAGAAGGAGGAGATGTCCCAGGGCTGTACTTGTGTTGAATATGGAGGCTCCGTACGTTCGACGCTAGATCGGATCTTCCGCGATTTGAATCACCGCGAGTACAACTCCATCAACCGCGTTCTAGTAACGCTTCGACTTAGCGATCTTCAAGGGTATGAAGATGCACTCCCTCCCTCTCTCTCTCTCTCTTGTTGCTAGCATCTCCTAGATTGATCTTGGTGACACGTAGGAAATTTTGAATTATTACTACGTTCCCCAACAGATATGTATTATGAGTTATGTGTTTTTGAGGACCGAAGTTTGTTCGGAGTCCCGGATGAGATCACTGACATGATGAGGAGTCTCGAAATGGTCGAGACATAAATATTAATATATTGGACGGCTATATTCGGACACCGGAAGTGTTCCGGAAAGTTTCGGATAAAACCGGAGTGCCGGAGGGGTTACCGGTACCCCCCGGGGAACTAATGGGCCACATTGGGCCTTAGTAGAGAGAGAGAGGAGTGACCAAGGCAGGCCGCACGCCCCCTCCCCTTGAGTCTGAATTGGACTAGGGAAGGGGGGGGGGGGCGATGTCCCCCTTTCCTACTCCCTCACCCTCTCCTTCCTTTCCCCTCTCTCCCTCTTGGTGGAATCCTACTAGGACTAGTAGTCCTAGTAGGACTCCCCTCTTGGGGCGCGCCCTAGGGGCCGGCCAGCCTCCCCCCTTGCTCCTTTATATACAAGGGCAGGAGGCACCCTAGAACACACAAGTTTCTCTTAACCGTGTGCAGTGCCCCCCTCCACAGTTACACACCTCGATCATACCATCATAGTGCTTAGGTGAAGCCCTGCGTCGGTAGCATCATCATCACCGTTGCCACACTATCGTGCTGAGAGAACTCACCCTCATCCTCAACTGGATCAAGAGCACGAGGGACGTCATCGAGCTGAACGTGTGCTGAACGCGGATGTGCTTTACGTTCGGTACTTGATCGATTGAATCTCGAAGAAGTTCGACTACATCAACCACATTATTGAAATGCTTCCGCTTTCGGTCTACGAGGGTACGTGGACACACTCTCCCCTCTCGTTCCTATGCATCACCTAGATAGATCTTGCGTGGTCGTAGGAATTTTTTTGAAACTACCGTGTTCCCCAACAATGGCATCCGAGCCAGGTCTATTCGTAGATGTTTTATGCACGAGTAGAACACAAAGAGTTGTGCCCGATAATAGTCATACTGCTTACCACCAACGTCTTACTTTGATTCGGGGGTATTGTTGGATGAAGCGGCCCGGACCGACATTACATGACCACATTCATGAGACTGGTTCTACCGACGTGCTTTTGCACATACATGGCTGGCGGGTGTCCGTTTCTCCAACTTTAGTTGAATCGAGTTTGACTATGCCGGTTCTTGTTGAAGGTTAAAACATCACACTTGACGAAAAATCATTGTGGTTTTGATGCGTAGGTAAGAACTGTTCTTGCTAGAAGCCCGTAGCAGCCACGTAAAACTTGAAACAACAAAGTAGAGGATGTCTAACTTGTTTTGCAGGGCTTGCTGTGATGTGATATGATCAAGGCATGATGTGATATAAATTGTTGTATGAGATGATCATGTTTTGTAACGAAGTTATCGGCAACTGGTAGGAGCCATATGGTTATCGCTTTATTGTATGCAATGCAATCACAATGTAACTGTTTTACTTTATCACTAAGCGGTAGCGATAGTCATAGTAACAATAGTTGGCGAGACAACAACGATGCTATGATGGAGATCAAGGTGTCGCGCCGGTGACGATGGAGATCATGACGATGCTTCAGTGATGGAGATCATGAGCACAAGATGATGATGGCGATATCATGTCACATATTTTGATTGCATGTGATGTTTATCCTTTTATGCATCTTATTTTGCTTAGTACGACGGTAGCATTATAAGATGATCCCCTACTAAATTTCAAGGTATAAGTGTTCTCCCTGAGTATGCAACGTTGCTACAGTTTGTTGTGCCAAGACACCATGTGATGATCGGGTGTGATAAGCTCTACGTTCACATACAATGGGTGCAAGTCAGTTATGCACACGCAGAATACTCGGGTTAAACTTGACGAGCGTAGCATATGCAGATATGGCCTCGGAACACTGGAGACCGAAGGTCGAGCGTGAATCATATACTAGATATGATCAACATAGTGCTGTTCACCATTGAAAACTACTTCATCTCACGTGATGATCGGACATGGTTTAGTTGATTTGGATCACGTGATCATTTAGATGACTGGAGGGATGTCTATCTAAGTGGGAGTTCTTAAGTAATATGATTAATTGAACTTCAATTTATCATGAACTTAGTCCTGATAGTATTTTGCAAGTTATGTTGTAGATCAATAGCTCGTGTTATAGCTTCCCTATGTTTCTATATATTCCTAGAGAAAACTAAGTTGAAAGATGATGGTAGCAATGATACAGACTGGGTTCGTGATCTGAGGTTTATCCTCATTGCTGCACAGAAGAATTATGTCCTTGAGGCACCGCTAGTTGACAGACCTATTGCAGGAGCAGATGCAGACGTTATGAATGTTTGGCTAGCTCAATATGATGTCTACTTGATAGTTTAGTGCACCATGCTTTACGTCTTAGAACCAGGACTTCAAAAACGTTTTGAAACGTCATAGAGCATATGAGATGTTCCAAGAGCTGAAATTGGTATTTCAGAGTCATGCACGTTCAAGAGGTATGAGACCCCTGACAAGTACTTTGCCTAAAAGATGGAGGAGAATTGCTCAACTAGTGAGCATGTGGTCATAATGTCTGGGTACTACAATCACTTGAATCAAGTGGGAGTTAATCTTCCAGATAATATAGTGATTGACAGAGTTCTCTAGTCACCATTGTCGGGTGGTAGGTGCGACATATGCCAACGGGTGGCTTATCATTGTGGGAGCCAGTAAGACATCGCCGGTGCCTGGAAACGGGATAAGGCGAAGACATGCACGCCGGTGAATCTTACCCAGGTTTGGGGCTCTCCATGGAGATAATACCCCTAGTCCTGCTCTACGGGGTCTCCGCATGATCACTAGATCGAGATAAGTAGCTACAAGAGGCTCCTTGAGCTGTTCGGCTAGAGGAAGAAGAAGGGCAAGGCTAGCTCTCCTATTCTCTCTATGTAGTGTCTAAAACTCTCATAGATCAACCCTTTGCATGGGTGCCCTGGGGGGCTAATATAGACCTACCCCCAGGGGTACAATGGTAATCCGGCTGGGCGTGGGTCCAGGCTATCAGTGTCTGTAGCCGCCGGCTTCTCCGCCAGCTGCTGGGGCCCGCCAACTGGTGGGTCCCGCCGGCTGCCGGCCTCTTGGCTGACAGGCTGGGCCCACCGCCTAGGGGTCTTGTCAGCTGCTGGTTACTGTTGCCTTGCTCCTAGTGACGATAGCTTTGTCGGGGTAAGCATGGCTACAGAGCCGCCGCCTGGCGGGCTTTCACTGTAGCCTTACCCCATATTATATGTTTAATGGCGCACAAACTCCCAGGGTGGGGGTGAGCCGACTGTCGGGAGCCAGCTTCTCCCCCAGGCCGACTGGTAGAGCTTGGCCGCCTTCTGGTATCTCTCTAGCAATAGGGGCCCGCCGCCCGCAGGCCGTATTGACAGCTTATAGTGGGTGATGTCATGGTCAACATGGCAACAGTGCAGCGCCAGACGGGGAGTGGCCGCCCTGTATGGCGCACTGTGGCCATGCTTGCTCCATGATTCAGGGGTGGCAGGCTTCACTGTAGCCACGCCCCATCTTGTCGCCATTATGTGGGTGCAGACTTTGAGGGTTTGAGCCGGGCCGCCAGCTAAGAGCCGACCCTCTGATGGCCGGCTGCTAGGAGTCGGCCCTCATCAGGAGGACTCGCAGAAGAAGGCGGCCCTGCGTCTTGGATGTTTTGAGGCCTCAACCGGCCCGATATTTTTTAAAGAGCCAGGGGAGCTTGTTAGGCTACCCATGGCCATTTACTCCGACAGTAGTCCCCGAAGCTGGCCGGGCTTCGTGGCTGAAAGGGGGACGAGAAGCCGGGGCAACTTCCTATTTTGAACAGCCGGCAGCTAGGAGCCAGTCTTGATCAGACGCGCCGTCTGAAAAGGTTTGGAGTCCGAAGGCGGGAACCGGCTGGCGCATGCGCCGGGCGGCGGGCCGACCACCTGCCGTCCGCGCGCCACGTTGCACCCTTCAGCTGGTTCAGCCTGCCAGCCCACACGCGTGATGAGACATCACTGCAGGCCTGGTCCCACCACCACCGTGCCTCGGCCCACACGCGTATTCTCTGTGGCCGAGGCGGACGGTTTGCCTTCCAGTGGCGGTTGCCACGCGCTTTTAAGGCGCAATAATCGCGGGTCATGGGGGGGAGTGGGCGCAGTTAATCCCGCGTCCCCCACGTCCCACCCCCTTGGCTTCATCGTGCCGTGCCTATGAGTAGGGGGAGGAGGGGGAGCGGCAGACGCACGCGTGCTCGACTCCCACTCTGCCATTCTCTTCTTTCTTCGTCTTCTCTCCGCCACTACTGCCGCTCTGCTTCTTAGGCGACCTTGCAGCACCGCAACTTTGCCGTTGCGAGGGTGTGCTTCCACCATGGTCGCGCCTTCTCCGTCGAGCTCTCGCCGCCATGGCGCGCGCTGGGGCTTGGGATGGCTCCAATGTGCATGAGGACCACATCAACTTCCTCCGTAAGACGCGGCGGCTGCCTGGCGAAGATTATGTGCGGGTGCGCCTTGCGCCGGAGCGGGAGATCTCGCCGGCACCGGAGGAGGGCGAGCGGGTCATCTTCCGCTTGCACTGCCTACGCGGCTTCGGCCTTCCGGCGAGCGGTTTCCTCCGCTCCTTCCTCGACTTCTACAACCTCCAGCTGCACCACCTTACCCTGAACACGGTGGTGCTGCTGTCCGCCTTCGTCACTTTGTGCGAAGGCTTCCTCGGCGTCCTCCGCACCATCGAGCTCTGGGGGGAGTTCTTCTACTCCAAGCTCGACACTGTCGCCAAGGGCGTGCCGGCTCAGTGCGGCGGCTTCGTCGCGGTGCGGAGGCCGGTGGCCGACAACCCCTTACCGCCTATCATGCTGATCCAGTCGGTGAAGATGTGGCAACAATGCTACTTCTATGTGAAGAGCATCTTCCCGCAAGGCGACTGGGTCAATCTGCCGGCTTATGTAGCCGGCCCGCCGACTTGGAGGCGGCCCAACTGGTCCTATCGGGCCGGGTCGCTGTCGCCTTCTGGAGCCACTGCCATCGCGAGGCTCCGGGTGTTGATCAGGTCGGAGGGCCTGACTCGGCCCGACTTGCTCACCGCCTTCGTGGCACGCCGGGTGCTTCCGCTCCAGGGCCGGCCTCACCCGATCTGTCAGATGAGTGGGCACCTCGACCCCAGCCGGCTATGCACCAAGGAGATGCCTCACGACGAGGTAGCTCACATGGTGAACTACCTTGCCAACGGCAAGCTTCCAGCAGAGTGGCAGTTCGACAAGGAGCCGTACTCGCGCGCCAACCACCCGCCTATGGTGGGTTTACACTTCTTCTATTTTTCTTCTGTTGCCGAGTTCTCCTTGGCTGACTTGACCAATCGGCTTATCCAGCAGAGCCCCCTTATCCAGCCGGCAACCGGCACTGCGGGGCCGGAGCGCGAATATCTCCCTGACCGGACGGAGAGCGACGTGGACGACCCCGACTTGGGGGCGGCCACCTTGGACGCCGACACCGTGGGAGGAGGCGGCGAAGTAGGCGGCTCTGGACTCGGAGCTGGCCTCGGAGATTGGCCCGATGACGAGGGGGAATTCGCCCCGCGTCGCCAGCCCGCGTCTAACCAGCCGGGCGGGAGCTCAGCTGCCGCTCCGGCCGCCCGAGGCGGCGCGCTGAAGCGCCGGGCCACATCGAATCTGTTTGGCAGCCAGCCAAAGAAGCCCAAGGTCTCAGCTGCGGCGACCAAGCGAGAGGAAGCGGCTGCGAAGGCTACCCGCTTCCGCAAGGTGGTGAAGGAGCCGCAGACGGTTTCTGCGTAAGTGCCGACTCCCTCACGTGCTCTTTCTTTCCTCTTGTTATTTTCTTCTGATTTTCTTGGTCTTTGCCTTGGAAACATAGCTCCGCTCTCCCTTGAGTGGACTACTGCCGCCTCCGTGGTCGGAGCGGCAAGCGGCTCCACCAGCGCCTGCCGTGTGGACCCTCGCGTCGAGCTTCAGGCGGCGACGGAGCGGAACGCACGGGAGGCGTGGGAGGAGCGAGAGGCGGAGTAGCAGAGGGCAGCTGCCGCCAAGGCGGCACAGGAGGCGGCAGAGGAGATGGTGAGGGCGAAGGCCGACGTGGCGGCCAAGGCCCAGGCGGATGCTGCGGCCATAGCGCAGGTGGACGAGGCGCTGTGCAACCAGCCCCCGCAGCTTGTCATTCCCCTCCGCTTCGTGGCGCCGGAGGTCCTGGTGGTGCCACTAGAGGGAGCCAGCGGCGACCAGCCGGTGAAGGAGAGGAAGGAGAGGGAGGCGGGTCCGTCAGTGCCGACTGGGGCGGACCAAGGCGGCCAGCCCAGCGCGCCGCCCGTGCCCCCACCAGAAGGTGAACCGGCTGCAGGGGCAGACCTTGTGGTCCGGTCCCCGGCACGCCAGTGTGCAGGGAAGGCGACTTCGGCACCGAATCCGAACGGGGGCGCGGGCTCGAGCTCGTCGGCCCAAGATCTGGAGACGGCAAGCGTCAGCTCACCGAGGTGGACGCCGGTGGCGGGACGGTCGTGCTGAATGCGGCGGCACAAGATGTATGGAACCGGCTTCAGTCCCAGGCCGTCGTGCTGAAGCAGTACAACCAAGAGATCCTGGAGACGTGGTCAGCCATCCGGGTAAGCTTCTCGCTTTTTTCTTTTGCTTCTTGCTCTTGAATTCTTTTGTGGGGGCGCGTCAGCGCACCCAGTGGGTGTAGTCCCTGAGTTCCGAGTCGGCTGCTGAGCAGGCGGCTTGGAACTTCATAGCAGGCCTCGGGTGCTAACTTGTTTTTGTTTGTTTACCCGTACCTTTTTTGCAGGATTATCACAACCTCCGTGCGGCCGCCTTCAACTCCCACACCCGGGAGCTGACTCAGAAGAGTGCCGACCTGTCGGAGAGCAAGAGTAAGTGCTCCATCCTCTGTCTCTTGTGGGGGCGCGTCAGCGCACCCACAGGGTGTAGTCCCCAAGATTCGTGCCGACTGCTGAGCAGTCGGGCCGAATCTTTCCTGGCGACCTATTTCTTATTGTTTTTTCTTCTTTGCCGTTTCTGCAGAGGCCAACGCCGACCCGCGACAGCAACTGGGCGAGGCCCAGACTGCCCTCCGTGTCAAAGAGGTTGAATGCAACACCTTGGGTTAGGAGCGCGACCGCCTAACCAAGAAATTGGTTGACCAGGAGGAGAGCCACAAGGCGGCCCTGAAGGTGGTGAAGGACAACGAGGCCGCCCTCCAAGCCGAGTACGAGACCGAGGCGGCACACTGGGCCGAGTCGAGGCAGGCACTGAGCGAGGGCTACAGCCAGATCGAAGACCTGGTTGATGGTAGGCCGCCTTCCTCTTCATCCATTTCTTGCCACCTTCTGCCTGGTCCGACTTCTGACTTTCTATTTTTTCTCTTTTCCTTTCTCTTTTGCGCAGAGTACTTCCCGGTCTATTCTATTGTCGCCAGCCAGGTCATCGAAGCCCATCGCAACGCGCAGAGGCAGGTGATGTCTACTACATAACCTTCTTCTTGTAGACGTTGTTGGGCCTGCAAGTGCACATGTTTGTAGGACAGTAGCAAATTTCCCTCAAGTGGATGACCTAAGGTTTATCAATCCGTGGGAGGCGTAGGATGAAGATGGTCTCTCTCAAACAACCCTGCAACCAAATAACAAAGAGTCTCTTGTGTCCCCAACACACCCAATACAATGGTAAATTGTATAGGTGCACTAGTTCGGAGAAGAGATGGTGATACAAGTGCAATATGGATGGTAGATAAAGGTATTTGTAATCTGAAATTATAAAAACAGCAAGGTAACTAATGATAAAAGTGAGCGTAAACGGTATTGCAATGCTTGGAAACAAGGCCTAGGGTTCATACTTTCACTAGTGCAAGTTCTCTCAACAATAATAACATAGATAGATCATATAGCAATCCCTCAACATGCAACAAAGAGTCACTCCAAAGCTACTAATAGCGGAGAAGAAACGAAGAGATTATGGTAGGGTACGAAACCACCTCAAAGTTATTCTTTCGGATCAATCTATTCAAGAGTTCGTACTAGAATAACACCTTAAGACACAAATCAACCAAAACCCTAATGTCACCTAGACACTCCATTGTCACCTCAAGTATCCGTGGGCATGATTATAGGATATGCATCACACAATCTCAGATTCATCTATTCAACCAACACAAAGTACTTCAAAGAGTGCCCCAAAGTTTCTACCGGAGAGTCAAGAAGGTGTGCCAACCCCTATGCATAGGTTCATGGGCGGAACTCGCAAGTTGGTCACCAAAACATACATAAAGTGGCACATGATATCCCATTGTCACCATAGATAAGCACGACAAGACATACATCAAGTGTTCTCATAAAAGAGTCAATCCGATAAGGTAACTTCAGAGGGGAAAACTCAATTCATCACAAGAGAGTAGAGGGGGAGAAACATCATAAGATCCAACTACAATAGCAAAGCTCGGGATACATCAAGATCGTGCCATAGACGGAACACGAGAGAGAGAGAGATCAAACACATAGCTATTGGTACATACCCTCAGCCTCGTGGGTGAACTACTCCCTCCTCGTCATGGAGAGCGTCGGGATGATGAAGATGGCCACCGGTGATGGGTTCCACCTCCGACAGGGTGCCGGAACGGGCTCCCGAGAGGTTTTTGGTGGCTACAGAGGCTTGGGGCGGCGGAACTCTCGATCTATCTTGATATTCGATGTTTTTAGGGTACATAGGCTTATATAAGCGAAAGAAGTCGGTCGGGAGGTGCTCGAGGGGCCCACGAGATAGGGGGGCACGCCCAGTAGGGGGGGGGCACCATCCTATCTCCTGGCCTCCTCGAGGGTCTTCTGACGTGAACTCCAAGTCTCCTGGGTGATATTCTTCCCAAAAATAACGCTGCCGAAGGTTTCATTCCGTTTGGACTCCGTTTGATATTCCTTTTCTTTGAAATACTGAAACAGGCAATAAAACAGCAATATGGGCTGGGCCTCCGGTTAATAGGTTAGTCCCAAAAGTAATATAAAAGTGTATAATAAAGCCCATAATCATTCAAAAGAGATAATAAAATAGCATGAATGCTTCATAAATTATAGATACGTTGGAGACGTGTCAGCATCCCCAAGCTTAATTCCTACTCGTCCTCGAGTAGGTAAATGATAAAAGAAAGAATTTATGAAGTGTGAATGCTAGAGGTGCACAAGTTTGATCAATGATAATTTCAATCACCTTTTCTAGCATGTTTATATGTCATAACAGTAGTTCATCTCATAAAACTTTTCATAACTAGTAACAAGCAATTCACATGTGAAAGCATAGACCATAAACTTTCTTGAAAACTAGCAAACTTCATTCTTAGTCATCAAACAATTGCAATTCATCTTACTTTCAGGAACAGTCTATGTCAGAGCTTTGATTTAGCAAACTTCACATACTCAACTATCATATAGTCTTCTACAATTGCTAACACTCACGCAATACTTGTGGTTATGAAGCTTTAATCAGATAGAGAGAAAGATTGGGGCTTATAATGTTGCCTCCAAACATATTCACCTTTGGGTGATGTCAACAATAATAGTTCATGCTAACGTACATCCAATTGGATATATATATCAGGATCACCCTAACACAAAGTGTTTGCCAAAGGATAAAATGAAAAAGGGAAAGGTGAAGATCACCTTGACTCTTGCATAAAGTAAAAGACATAAATTAAAAGATAGGCCCTTCGCAGAGGGAAGCAGAGGTTGCCATGCGCTTTTAGGGTTGGATACACAAAATCTTAATGCGAAAGAACGTCACTTTATATTGCCCCTTGTATATGGACCTTTATTATGCAGTATGTCGCTTTTATTGCTTCCATAACAAGATCGTACAAAGCTTATTTTCTCCGCACTAATAAGTCATGCATATTTAGAGAGCAATTTTTATTGCTTGCACCGATGACAACTTACTTGAAGGATCTTACTCAATCCATAGGTAGGTATGGGGGACTCTCATGGAAAAACTGGGTTTAAGGATATCTGGAAGCACAAGTAGTATCTCTACTTGGTGCTAGGAATTTTGCTAGCATGAGGGGGAAAGGCAAGCTCAACATGTTTAAATGACCCATGACAATATACTTTGACTGAGATGCGAGAAAACATAACCCATTACGTTGTCTTCCTTGTCCAACATCAACTCTTTAGCATGTCATACTTAATGAGTGCTCACAATTATAAAAGATGTCTATGATAATATATTTATATGTGAAATCTCTCTTCCTTCAATATTCTTTCATGAATTGTTCAAATCACCAATACAATGCTTGCTAACCGTTAATAAATTTATAACCTCTACTTCTTAGACGTGAAGTCATTTCTACCCATGGGATAAGAAAATGAGACATATATTATTTCAGATTTATGACAATCAACTCATTCAACCATTTACTCGTAGGATATAAGTGAAGCACACGAGTAAATGACAAACTACTCCAACAAGATATAAGTTAAGATCAATGAGTAGCTAAATAATTATGCAACTATGTGAAGACTCTCTCTCATTTAAGAATTTCAGATCTTGGTATTTTATTCAAGCATCAATAAAAACAAAGTAAAATGACATTGCAAGGATATCACAACTCATGTGAAGAAGCAAAAACTTAGGTTCAACCGATACTAACCGACAATTGTTGAAGAAGAAAGGTGGGATGCCTACCGGGGCATCCCCAAGCTTAGATGCTTGAGACTTCTTGAAATATTATCTTGGGGTGGCTTGGGCATCCCCAAGCTTGATATTTTGTGTCTCCTTAATTCCTCTCATATCATGGTTTCTCTTTTTATCAAAAGCTTCATCCACACCAAACTCAACAAGAACTCGTGAGATAGGTTAGTATAAACCAATGCAAAACCTTCTCATTTTCTACTGCAACAAATTACTAACATTATTATTCAACATTGCATGGTAAATGTCTCTTCATATTTAACACTCCTATCCTCAAATAGAATCATTAAACAAGCAAACATATGCAAACAATGCAACCATAACAGCAATCTGCCAAAACAGTACAGTCTGTAAAGAATGCAAGAGTATCAATAGTTCCCTGACTCCAAAAATTATGAGAGAAAATTCCCACTGTAATAAATTTATCATATCTTAATATGCAAAAAGATTCAACATTATACCATTCTCTTACCTTTCTAGGGAATTTTTGCAACAGCGGTAAACTTTCTATTTTCAAACAGCAACATGTATACTAGCAAAATAAGCATGGCAAAGGCTATCCTTGACATTTTTATTGAAAATAAAGATGCAAAACACTAACCTAAATAACAGCAAGCAAATACTAACAAAATAAAATGACACTCCAAGAAAAACACATATCATGTGGCGAATAAAAATATAGTTCCTAGTAAAGTTACCGATGAACGAAGACGAAAGAGGGGATGCCTTCCGGGGCATCCCCAAGCTTAGTTGCTTGGTTGTCCTTGAATATTACCTTGTGATGCCATGGGCATCCCCAACCTTAGGCTATTTCCACTCCTTATTCCATAGTCCATCGAATATTTACCCAAAACTTGAAAACTTCAACCACACAAAACTTAAAAAAAACTCGTAAGCTCCGTTAGTAAAAAGAACACAAACCACCACTTTAAGGTAATGTAATGAACTCATTATTTATTTATATTTGTGTTAAACCTACTGTATTACAACTTATGTATGGTTTATACCCTTACATACTAGCCATAGATTCATCAAAATAAGCAAACAACACAATGAAAACAGAATCTGTCAAAAACAGAACAGTCTGTAGTAATCTGTATCAAACGTATACTTCTGGAACCACAAAAATTATGAAATAAATTGGTGGACCTGAGGAATTTGTCTATTAATTATCTTCAAAACTAATCAACCTAAAAGAACTCACTGGTAAAAAATGGCAGCTAATCTCGTGAGCGCTAAAGTTTCTGTTTTTCACAGCAAGATCATAAAGACTTCACCCAAGTCTTCCCAAAGGTTCTACTTGGCACTTTATTGAAACAAAAGCTATAAAGCATGATTACTACAGTAGCATAATCATGTGGTCACACAAAAACAGTAAGGATAAATATTGGGTTGTCTCCCAACAAGCGCTTTTCTTTAATGCCTTTGTAGCTAGGCATGATGATGACAATGATGCTCACATAAAAGATAAGAATTGAAACATAAAGAGAGCATCATGAAGAATATGACTAGAAAATTTAAGCCTAAACCACTTCCTATGCATAGGGATTTTGCGAGCAAACAACTTAGGGGAACAATAATAAACTAGCATAGGAAGGTAAAACAAGCACAGCTTCAAAATTTTCAACACATAGAGAGGAAACTTGATATTATTGCAATTCCTAAAAGCATATGTTCCTCTCTCATAATAATTTTCAGTAGCATCATGAATGAATTCAACAATATAACCAGCACCGAAAGCATTCTTTTCATGATCTACTAGCATAGAAAATTTACTACTCTCCACATAAGCAAATTTATTCTCATGAATAATAGCGGGATCAAACTCAAAAAAATAACTATCATGTGAGGCATAATCCAATTGAAAACTAAAATCACGATGACAAGTTTCATAGTTATTTTTATTCTTTATAGCATACAAGTCATCACAATAATCATCATAGATAGCAACTTTGTTCTCATAATCAATTGGACCCTCTTCCGAAATAGTGGAATCATCACTAAGTAAAGTTGACTCTCTTCCAAATCCACTTTCATATTCATCACAATAAGATTCAATATCCTCCAAAATAGTGGGATCAATACTACCTAAAGTTGACACTCTTCCAAACCCACTTTCATCAATATAATCATCATAAATAGGAGGCATGCTTTCATCATAGTAAATATTCTCATCAAAACTTGGGGGACAAAAAATATCATGTTCATCAAACATAGCATCCCCAAGCTTGTGGCTTTGCATATCATTAGCACCATGGGTATTCAAAGAGTTCGTAATAACAACATTGCAATCATGCTCATCATTCAAAGATTTAGTGACAAACATTTTATATATTTCTTCTTCTAGCACTTGAGCACAATTTTCCTTACCATCATTCTCACGAAAGATATTAAAAAGATGAAGCGTATGAGACAAACTCAATTCCATTTTTTTTGTAGTTTTCTTTTATAGACTAAACTAGTGATAAAACAAGAAACAAAAGATTCGATTGCAAGATCTAAAGATATACCTTAAAGCACTCACCTCCCTGGCAACGGCGCCAGAGAAGAGCTTAGTTGACGGGATGTGAGTGCCGTTTACCTAGCCTCCCCGGCAATGGCGCCAGAAAAGAGCTTGATGTCTACTACACAACCTTCTTCTTGTAGACGTTGGGCCTGCAAGTGCACAGGTTTGTAGGACAGTAGCAAATTTCCCTCAAGTGGATGACCTAATGTTTATCAATCCGTGCGAGGCGTTGGATGAAAATGGTCTCTCTCAAACAACCCTGCAACCAAATAACAAAGAGTCTCTTGTGTCCCCAACACACCCAATACAATGGTAAATTGTATAGGTGCACTAGTTCGGCGAAGAGATGGTGATACAAGTGCAAAATATATGATAGATAAAGGTATTTGTAATCTGAAGTTATAAAAACAGCAAGGTAGCAAGCGATAAAAGTGAGCGTAAACGGTATTGCAATGCTTGGAAACAAGGCCTAGGGTTCATACTTTCACTAGTGCAAGTTCTCTCAACAATAATAACATAGATAGATCATATAACAATCCCTCAACATGCAACAAAGAGTCACTCCAAAGACACTAATAGCGGAGAACGAACGAAGAGATTATGGTAGGGTACGAAACGACGTCAAAGTTATTCTTTCAGATCAATCTATTCAAGAGTTCATACTAGAATAACACCTCAAGACACAAATCAACCAAAACCCTAATGTCACCTAGATACTCCATTGTCACCTCAAGTATCCGTGGGCATGATTATACAATATGCATCACACAATGTCAGATTCATCTATTCAACCAACACAAAGTACTTCAAAGAGTGCCCCAAAGTTTCTACCGGAGAGTCAAGAATGTGTGCCAACCCCTATGCATAGGTTCATGAGCGGAACCCGCAAGTTGGTCACCAAAACATACATCAAGTGGCACATGATATCCCATTGTCACCACAGATAAGCACGGCAAGACATACATCAAGTGTTCTCATAAAAGACTCAATCCGATAAGATAACTTCAAAGGGGAAAACTCAATTCATCACAAGAGAGTAGAGGGGGAGAAACATCATAAGATCCAACTACAATAGCAAAGCTCGGGATACATCAAGATCGTGCCATAGAGGGAACACGAGTGTGAACATGAGAGAGAGAGAGATCAAACACATAGCTACTGGTACGTACCCTCAGCCTCGAGGGTGAACTACTTCCTCCTCGTCATGGAGAGCGTCGGGATGATGAAGATGGCCACCGGTGATGGGTTCCCCCTCCGGCAGGGTGCCGAAACAGGCTCCCGAGAGGTTTTTGGTGGCTATAGAGGCTTGCGGCGGCGGAACTCCCGATCTATCTTGATTTAGGGTACGTAGGCTTATATAGGCAAAAGAAGTCGGTCGAGAGGTGCTTGAGGGGCCCACGAGACAGGGGCATGCCCAGTAGGGGGGGGGGCGCCCTCCTATCTCCTAGCCTCCTCGAGGGTCTTCTGACGTGAACTCCAAGTCTCCTGGGTGATATTCTTCCCAAAAATAACGCTGCCAAAGGTTTCATTCCGTTTGGACTCCGTTTGATATTCCTTTTCTTCGAAATACTGAAACACGCAATAAAACAACAATATGGGCTGGGCCTCCGGTTAATAGGTTAGTCCCAAAAGTAATATAAAAGTGTATAATAAAGCCCATAATCATTCAAAACAGATAATAAAATAGCATGAATGCTTCATAAATTATAGATACGTTGGAGACGTATCAGTAGGCTGGCGCTGAGTTTGCGCCGGATGCTCGCCGATCGTTCAAGGAGCAGCTCCTGGCCATCCAAGCCCGTCCCCATCCGGCTCACCGCATGCTCCGCCGCCTTCAGCGTTTTGGAGCCCAAGTGCTGTCTGCCCTCTGGCCTGGCGAGGTGATTCCCCGCACACCTAGTCAGACTACCGACTGGCTGGAGGTGGCGGTTGGCCGCCTCGAGGCCTGGAAGGCTTCTGCAGCTAGGGCAGGCACTAGGCAGGCGCTGGAGTTCGTCCAAGCATGGTATCCCGGGCTGGACTTGACCCAGCTGGCCATGTGGCGGCAGGAGGCCAACGAGGAGCTGGAGGCGGTGCGGTCGGCTATCATCCAGTGTGCCTCGGCAATTGCCGAGTACACCGACACCAGCGCCTTTGTCCCTGAACTGAATGACGACGACGTTGCTCTGCCGCAGGAGTGGTTCGGACTGAACCCGACTGTTGGTGAAGACTCAGCGGAGGAGATTGACTCAAGTGACGAGGGCGAGGAGGAGGAGGAAGAGGACGGAAAAGATGCCGCGCTGGACGGTGGAGCGGTCGACCGGCCTCAGCTTGACCATGCCTCCAGCAATGAGGCACGCACGAGCGTGCCGCCTGCCGCTGGTGATGATCAAGCCGAGACTTGCCAGCCGGCCACTCCTCCAGCCAACACCGCTGTCTCCACCAAGCTGCCCAACTCGCCCATTGCGCCTTTGGCATGAGCCGCCATCTTTATCTTTTGCTTTCCTGTTCGTTACTCTTTGAACAATACTTGTTAAATTCGTGCAGTTCCACCCACTGGGGGTGTATTCAGACTAAGTTGAATGCCGGCCCTTCGAAGGCCTTTTGTGTAATATAATCTTGCGTGTGTTTGGCTTCTGACTGTTCTTGCTTTTCATCCTTTTCGGCTGTTTCCTTTGCCGCCCTCCCTTGGTCGCCACCTTCCCAGTTGGACAGCTGCTCTGTAGTCTGTGGCTGGGAAAGTACTTGGCCGTGTGGGAGGGCAAGTACTTTAGCTTTCTTAGATTTGTAGCAAGCTGAGTGGGAGGCCGACCAGCCGACTGTTTTAACAGTCGGTTGGCAGGGTGAGGAGCCGGCTTGTGTTATGTAAGCCCATTGGTCCTTAGCAGTTTTTCGTGTGGGCATCCTTTCCTGCCTTTAACTCTTGTCAGTCGAGCAGTCGATTCTGCGAGCTGCGACTTCTGTCAAGAGAGGGCTTAGGTGCCGGCACACTACTTGTCTGACTGCAGGTGGAACTTAACATAATTCAAGGCGGCAAGTCCCCGGGTCGACTAGTCGAACCCGGTGCCGGACAGAAAAACAAATGTGATAGCACATTCATAGGCATGATACTGACCATATACATAAAAGAGGGTAGTCCCCGAGTGCTCCTCGGGGAGCCTGATGTCTTGTACTTAATACAAAAGATAGCATGGTACATACTACATTTAACTATAGAATCTTCGGAGGAGATTGGCATTCCATGGTCGTTCCGACTCCTTGCCGGAATCATCTCTCTTGCGCGCCTTGGGCTTTTGTGCGTCGATCAGGTAGTAGGAGTCGTTGCCCAAGGCCTTGCTGATGATGAAGGGGCCTTCCCAAGGGGCCGAGAGCTTGTGCTGGCCGGCTGTTCGCTGGATCAGCCAGAGCACAAGATCGCCCTCTTGGAAGGATCTTGGCTTGACCTTCCGGTTGTGGTAACGGCACAAACCCTGCTGGTAGATGGCGGACCGGCTGAGTGCTAACAGCTGGCCCTCTTCCAGCAGGTCAACGCCGTCTTCTCGTGCTTCCTTGGCCTCCGCTTCCGTGTACATGGTGACACTACTAGGGAAAAGGCTAGCAGCAGCGCGGGTTTTAGATGTATCAGTAGCACGGGGATAGGCGCTACTAATAAGGCGCTACAGCTAACATATAGCAGTAGCCCGTGCTCATCGGCGCTACTGCTACACAAGTGTTGCAGCAGCGCTGTTTGCGGAAGCTCGCTACTACTAGTATCTCTAGCGCGCTTTACCTTGACGCGCTACTGCTATCGCGGCGCTGCTGCTAACTTTTGTACACTCGCTACTGCTAATTTAAGTAGGTTTTTTTGTTATTTTTTTTGGCATATTTGTTTTGTATTTGAACAGGCTTTATAGAAGAATCTTTAGCACATAGAAATGTCATCATGATACACATAAAAATGTCTACGAGACCACAAATGTAATCATAGCATGTACATACAAATAGTCTCATAATAATCATCATCCAACACAAAGTGATATCTTGTCATCATCTCGAAAATAGCGATACCTGCAAGTATCGAATACTTGCAACTACAAGAATGTCATCCATCTAAACAAAGGTATACGCAAGAAGTGCTATCACTATGAGTGAGAGCGGAACTATGCAGTACATGAGGTGGCGGTTACGAGTCCTCTCTCGCGCTAAGCGTGAACCTCAAGTAACCAGCTTCTCCTTCTTGTCTGCTTTTGAAGCCTTTATGGCTGGCGCCCGTGAACCCATTCACTTGCGCCTGACACTCATGCCACTCGTTGTACACCCCCGGAACCTTCCCTTTGTACACGACATAGCAATTCCATCTCGCCATCAAGAAACTAGGTACCTGTTAGAGATGCATGTTCATGAAGAGGATGTACAATCATATATATGCAACAAAATATACTAGAGCAACACCAAAAAAGAAAGGGTTAGCAACTAGATGCAACATACAATACGCAAATTAATTAACTAGAGGTACGCAGGTCATCATACGCAAACTAACAAAGTAGCGTTACGCAAGTTCGACACATGGACCATGGACATCACAAAGCTTCATCGCTACAAGAAGTATACAAGTTCAACCAACACATATCATCATCATCGGCATCATAAATCACTAGAAGTTCCATCATTCCATATCATCAAGGACGAACACTAGCTTCTTGAACGGCGTGAGGTCTAGACGTTGCATACCTATGCGAGTTCGGACGTCAGCTCGCGATATAGGGCCGTGGTGGAACATCCCCTTCTCATCGACGACTTCTTTCATGATCGTTGCAATGTCGCTTTGGATGCGAAAGAAGTCATCTCTAAGTTTATAATTTGCTTCTCCATGAGATTCTAGCCACTTGTGGATATGATCATCATTTCTGCTGTTAATGCGAAGCTTTTGGTGATCCGTGTTGAACTGAATCATGAGATGGACGATGTAGAATCCATCCTTCTTCCCTGGTTTTGGGACATGGATGCAGGAGAAGTTAGTTTTATGCACGAAACCCATCTTCTTGTTCCTTTGTTTCTTGATCTGCACGTGGCCACCTCTAAAGCTGAAGCCTTGGAGAGCATCATCTAGAATATTCATTATGTGGGTGTAGGCTTTTTTCTCGTAGTCTCTGGAAGGGTCAAAATACACGGCGTGGGAGACTTGCGGGTAAAGAACGATAACGACGGCGCGCCCGTTGCTGCGGGGAAAAGACACCTCAAATTATTCCCCATATGAGAGAGAAGGAATGATTGAAATGTACGAAAGGGTTGTCCGGAACTGACTTACTTTGGATGATAAGGCACGAGGACAATTTCCCGGTCCTTATTCTGTACCATGAAGTTTTGGAGGTACTCCCTAGCAGTTTCACGCTCAAAGTCGCCGAGACTCAAGAAAGACTCGTGCATGTAGTACGGATCCGCCACACAGATTTGCGAGACTTCTTCACTCTTCATGACGGAGCTCATATGTAGCGCAAAAAGGCGGACGATAGTAAAATCAAGCTGCCTTGTTAGAAACATCTCAAAGATATGGTCAAACCGCAGGAAGAACACCTCCGCGGGCCGTGTGTCGACATAGCACTTCCCCTCAGGCACACGAGCCGCGTATGTCGGATATCCTGGATCCTTTGAGGCTAGTAGGCTTTTCTCAGTCGATAGCACATGGTCGTGCAGTCTCCTGAGATCCCCTGATAGTGCCTCCAGCGGTTTCGGCGGTAGCATCGGCTCGCCCGTGAGATGGAACATGACCGCACTTTTCACGGGTACACGCTCTTTAGAATGCATCATCTGGCTGCTATGTGCTCTGGCTTGTTTGGAGGCAGTTACCTTCCCCGATCTCTTCCTCTCCTTTTTCTTGGGCACACCTTCCAGACCCTTCCTTAACCCCTGCCCTAGTGTTCCTGGGCTAAGTACTGTACGACCCTCGCGCCCAGCTAGTTGAGCCTGTGTTGAGGCGGCATCTTCAGGCGTGTCCTGTGAGGATTTCATGAAGAGAGACTTTTTGCAATCCATGGTACGACCCTGCCCGGGCATATCATCCATATCCTCATTAGCAAGCTGATAGCCCGATTCGTCATATGGTTGACCCATCATATCTATGTCACATTCATACGCGTTTGTATTGAGGTAATCCATAGGGTCGACCTCCGTCTCATCATCCATTCTCTGTTCTATAGGAGAAATTACATCAGCCAATACTATTGCACCCCCTTCATCATGTCTTCCACCGCTCTCACCCGGCACTACAGGAGCTGGTAATTGCGTAGGCGGGGTGGTGGTCTTCGCACATGCTTGTTGATGTGTGGTAGTTATTGGTGTGCTCTCGGCCGGCTCCAGACGAATAAGATTCTTCGGCCATAGCAGCACCCAATTCTTGCAGCTTCCAATCCGCGCGGGGTCTCATAGTCCGCTCCCACATGCTGTACTGGAGGAGGCAAATCCTCGTGCCCCGATTTCACACTGGTCAAGCTAACCCTGAAGTGCCCAGCGGGGATCGGCTGGTTGTGGAATGTGCATTGAGAGGGGTCCATTATCATCCCCTTTCCCACGTCCACCTTTTGGCCTTTGATCAAGTAGAGTATGGTGCACGGGGTTTCTTTCGCCTGCAAACACATATGTCTGTGGCGTAAAACAACCGAAAGGCAACAAAAATGGAATATTATATATATATATGTTGGTGCGACATGTAATTACCGTGACGGTGTCGAGCTCAGCCAAAGACGAAGGCCCACCTAGCGCGCCTGAGACTGAGGACGGGCTGCTATGAGTGGGAGCGGCTGCAAGAGGAGGCCTGGTTGCGTGAGCAAGTGATGGTGCGATGGTGTTGTTGTTCATGGAGTTGCTCCCGACGAAACTGGGCATCGGGAAATCATGTACCGTCTTGTCTTGATTTTCCTTTGCCCAGTTGATGATAACTGGAACCAAGTTAGTAGCGAAATCATTTCTGCTGGCAGTTACAGCTGCATTGACTGCCTGCTGTAGCAACTCATATTTGTCCTCGGCTGCTTTTTTCGCGTCCTCGGCTGCTTTTTTCTCGACCGCAAGCTTCACCTTCGCGTCGATGTCCGCCTGACTAAACTTCGTTTTCAGCTTCTTGGCCTCCGGGCCCTCGTTGTAAAAGACCTTCCATGTGGCGCCGTCTTCAGTGCCGTGCACACGACCATATTGCGGCCGCTGATCCAAAGGGAGTCCCTTAAGTTCGTTCAAGGCTCGGTTGAGAGGGGTGTCCCACTTGGGCCTCATCGGAGAAGTAGGGCTTTTGGCTGCAAGCTAGTGTTGCTTCTCTAGTAGTCTAATCAATTTCCTCGTGATCTTGTCCGTGTAAAAAACCTTTTTCTCCTTGTCCCACTTGTAGCGGCCCTGATGAAGTCATGCTCCAAGGGGTTGGTGAACTTCGCGAAGGGGTCTGGGAGACCCGCGGCTTCACGTTCCGCGTCCTCCTTATCCCATATGGGCCTTTTACCGAGGTAGCCACGGCTTCCGAGGCGATGCTTCCTCGTGTTCCTTTGCTGAAGGCTCTTGAATTTCGCAGCCTTAGCCTTGGCTGCCTCGCTAGCGCAAGTGTCCTTGAACTTTTCGAACTCCTCTTCCGTAAGTGTCGGATTTTCCTCCAGAATCTTGGAAAAAGGTTCATCAGCCTCAATAGCTCGTTTCACCCTCGTTTTCCAGGAGGCCAAATCATTGCTGAACATGCCCATGGCGTGATTGTTAATATTTTTCATCTTCGGATCATCCCACGGTTGTTCTATGTTATCATCCCGGTCGGGGAACTTGAATCTCTTGTGCAACTTTGTTAGGAGCAACTGTGTCAAATGTTCTTTACTCCTTAAGTCATCGTCGTTGATGCTCGCACATTCCCGTAGGATGCATCCTACTTGGTTCCCATAGCACTTGCGAGGTTCTTCCGGCTCTAACGGCTCAAACTTGCCAGGTGCCATCTTTGTGATCACAAGTCGTCCAATCCCTAGTTTGTTAGCTTTTCGTATCCTCTGCTTCTTATGCTTCCTCTTTTCGGTAGCGGCATCAGGGCCGGTACCTTCCCCACCGGTCTCGGTGCCGCCATCGGTGCCGGCGCTGTCGGTGTCGATGTCGGCGTCAGTACCATCATCGAGGCCGACCTGCAAACCTTGCTTAGCAGTCAAATAGTCGAGGTACTCTTGTTCACCCTCATAATCCATCTCGTCTGCATCTTGGTCAGAAGGCCCAGTTTCTTCGTTGTTCGACATGTTTCCTATGATTAAGTGTCCTCATTTATTTCCAAAAGTATGAATAAATGAGAAATGACATAAAAATAAATCTATGTGCCAGCACTCGATATGCCAACTATGTAGCACAAAATCATGCCTTTATTCACGGGAAATTTCGGCATGACCTTTGCTAAAAAATGGACATATCGAGCGCCTGAAATTCACCGGAACGGAAATGAATCAACATTCCGGCGTAACATAGGACACCCGGATCACTTTCCAAACATGACATGTCCAAAACATGACATATGCACATATCACATGTCCAGTCCAAATTTGCACATATCACATGTCCAGTTCAAATTTTGAAACCTAGCTAAATTCATAACTAAATAGATAACCTAATTAACATACTGCCCTAACTAAAACCTAAGTAAATTAACCGAAGAAC
>NC_057798.1:778300018-778317857 GCF_018294505.1 Triticum aestivum
CGGGGTCGGGGGCGAGGGCCGGGTCGGGGGCGAGCGCCGGGGCCAGGTCGGGCGCGGCGGTGTGACGGGGGAGAGTGGGGATTTTTGGGGGGGAAATGCGGGATGAAGCAGGGCGGGTGAGAATTTTGGGTTAAGTGGACCTAGCAGTAGGGCATTTGCACAAAACGCGCTGCTACTACCTTCAGTAGCTGTAGCGCTTTATACGAAATTCGCTTCTACTAACTTCAGTATCTGTAGCGGTTTAGGAAAAACGCGCTGCTACTACCTTCGCTACTGCCAGTTTCCCTTTTTCTTTTCCTTTATTTTATCCCACTTTTATTTCCCGAGGCAGTGAACGAAGGGAGGGCGATATATATTGCATCTTGACGGTTAAATATGTATGCAAAATAGGAACATATATATTACACATCATTGGACCCATGCATAATAATGGCTAAGTGCGTATACAAAATAGGAATATATATATATATATATATATATATATATATATATATATTACATCATTTGACCGATAACATAAGTTTCCTCAATGCTGACGTTTTCGTTTTTGAGTCAGCTTCTTTCCCTTCTTGTTCGTCGAAGAATAATTGAGCCCCTCATTGTGACTTTGCCTTTTCGATGGAGTACGATTTTTCTTAGGTAATGTAGTATTGATTCTTCTTTTGATGTATACTTCATCATCATCGTCATCTTCCCTCATTGGGTTGCGGTACTGATCATAGTCTTCCTCGTTGGCGACTCCATCCATTCCAATGATGTTCCTTTTGCCTCTCCTCGGGACAACACGGCTAGGATTGCGCGGGTCAGTTATGAAGAAGCATTGTGTCACGTGCTTAGCGTGTACCCATGGCTCATTTTTTGCGATAGCGTTCACGGTAGCGCTCTTGGCATCGGGTATAGTCATGGTAGTGAAAATCCGGCTTTCTCTTTCGACATTCTTAGCCCATCTGACACGGAACATCGTCGTGTTGTGCAGTCCAGAGTAGTCAAGCTCCCAGATCTCCTCAACCCTTCCATAAAATTGTTCAGTTGCGCCGTTGTCGCTGCCGGTCATGCATTCCATCGTCACCCCTGAGTTCTGATCATCACTGTCCATATCTTTGGCCTCCGTGTAGAACGTGTATCCGTTGATATCATATGCCTGATAAGTTACGAGGTTGGGCGAGGGGCCATGTGCTAAGGCGTATATGAGCAATCCGTCCTTAGAGCCCTCCTCCGGAGGATTAGCAATAATATGCTCTTTGAACCAATGTAGGAAAGTGGAGTTGTGCTCTCTAGTAACTTCGGCGTCCGTCCTGCATACCCCCCGGTCACGATACTTCTTTGCGATAATTTCTTTGTGCAGTGCCACGAAAGGATCTACCTCGTCTAGGTGTTGTAGCACTACCAAGTTTGCTCTGTCAAAGTCGCTGCGTCGATCTGAGTATGCCACGTGCAGTTCCCTGCGACCGTTGCAGTGACCATCTCCTTCGAGCCTCCCGTCGTGCTTGTTAACGGGCAAACCAACACTAACACCAGGCGGCTGGTCTGCGCCATATAGAAAATTCTCACAGAAAGAGATGCACTCTTGTGCCAAATAGCCCTGGACGATGCTTCCATCCGGACGGGACATGTTACGAACGAATCCTTTGATGATCCCATTCATCCTCTCAAATGGCATCATGTTGTGCAGGAATGACGGCCCCAGGTCTATTATGTCATCCACAATATGGACACACAGATGCACCATCACGTCAAAGAACGCGGGCGGGAAGTACATCTCAAGCTCATTCAGTATCACAACGATCTCTTCCTGTAGCCTTTGGAGCTGCTTCACACTGATTGACTATCGAGAGATGATGTCGAAAAAGTTGCAGAGACCAATAAGCGTGTCATGGACGTGCTTGTCCATTATCCCTCTAAGGGCAACAGGTAGTATCTGCGTCATCATCACATGACAGTCATGAGACTTCATCTCGCTGAACCTTTTCTTGTCCGTGTCTAGATATCTGCTTATCTTGCCACAGTAACCGGAACTAACTTTGACTCCGGTAAGGCACTTAAAGAAGGCATTGATCACAGCCTGACTTAAGGTGAAGCAAGAAGGGGGGCAATAATCCTCTTTCTTTATTTTCTTGCCCTCTCCCGTGCCTCTGTCTCCGTCTCTGTATCGTCTGACATTTTACGGGGAGGCATGTGCAGATCTTCCCTAATTTTCAAATCTTGCAAGTCTTTTCTTGCCTTCGGCCCATCCTTGGTCTTATCCGGCATGTTCATCAGTGTTGCGAGCAAGCTCTCAAGGACATTCTTACAGATATGCATTTGATCAAGGCAATGAGGTGTATCGAGTTTGTGCCAGTACTCCAAGTCCCAGAACACAGACCTCGTCTTCCATACCTTCAGCAGCGGCTCCGGCGCCTTTCTCATCGTCTTTCGCAGCGCGGGGCACTCCTTCCAGTTTTTCAACAGCTCATCGATTTCGGCACCGCTCCGCTTACGTGGAGGTCCTCGATGCTCACCATGACCATTGAATAGATCTCCACGGTTTCTCCATGGGTCGTCCTGTTCAAGCCATCTTCGATGCCCCATGTACACGATTTTCCCAGACCCACCATCTTTCCTTGACGTTAGCTGCTGAGACGTCGTATCATCCATGCACCGCGTGCATCCGCAATATCCATGGCACACCTGGCCTGCCACATATCCGTAACCGAGATAGTCCTGCACTGTCGTGATCAGCGCGGCTCTCATGTTGAAATACTCACCTTTGCTGGCATCCCATGTCTTGGCCGGTGTTTTCCATAACGTGTCTAACTCCTCTTGAAGTAGCCCCAGATACAAATTAATATTATTTCCTGGTTGTTTCGGCCCTTGAATAAGCATGCTCATGTGAATGTACTTAGATGTCATGCACAACCAGGGGGGAGGTTGTACATCCATACAAACACGGGCCATGTGCTATTGTTGGTGTTCTGGTTGCCAAACGGATTCATGCCATCGGTACACGCGCCGAGCATGATGTTCCTTGCATCACATTCAAAATACCGATAGAAGCTGTTCAACGCTCTCCACTGGCTTCCATCCTTCATGTGTCTCAGCTTTGGATCATCTCCATCATCGGGCTTCTTCCTCTCCACGTGCCAGCGCATTAGCTTTGCTTCCTTGGGACCTACAAAATACCTCTGGAGATGGGGAGTGATCGGTAAGTACCATACAACTTTCTGGGAAATTTCTTCCCGGCCTTCTTGTATCGAGAAGCATTGCACACCGGACAGCTTGTTTTTTCTGTGTGCTCCTCTGATAAATTATGCAATCGTTGATGCATGCATGGTATCTAACATGTGGCAGATCAAGAGGGCACACGATCTTCTTGGCCTCATCAACACTAGTAGGACATAGATTACCCGCGGGAAGAACATCCTTTAGGTACTTGAGATGCTCATCGAGGCTAGTGTCGGTCCATTTGTTTTTAGCCTTCGTCTTCAGGAGCTGGAGCGTGAAACTCAAGCGGGTCACCTCAGGATTGCAACCATCATACAATGGAGTGTTCGTGTCTACCACCAGTTGCTACAGCTTAGCCTCCTCTCTAGAAGCAGCTCTCTCAGTACTCGTCTCCTTGCGAAGCAATGCTTGAACATGAGGGTCCCACACGATTGAACTTAGTACCAACGAACTCTGCTGTGTGGATTCCATGTCGTTCTCTCCGCCGCCATGTCCGGCCTCTTCCCCACCGCCATTATCGATCATCTCTTCGTCATCCTCATCTTCGACATCGTCGGCATCCTCAACATTGTCATCCTCATCTTCAATTATCCACCGCATATAGCCTGTTGGGGAACGTAGTAATTTCAAAAAATTTCCTACGCACACGCAAGATCATGGTGATGCATAGCAACGAGAAGGGAGAGTGTGTCCACGTACCCTCGTAGACCGAAAGCGGAAGCATTATGACAACGCGGTTGATGTAGTCGTACGTCTTCACGATCCGACCGATCCAAGCACCGAACGTACGGCACCTCCGAGTTCAGCACACGTTCAGCTCGATGACGATCCCCGGACTCCGATCCAGCAAAGTGTCGGGGATGAGTTCCGTCAACGCGACAGCGTGGTGACGATGATGATGTTCTACCGGCGCAGGGCTTCGCCTAAACTCCGCGACGATATGACCGAGGTGGAATATGGTGGAGGGGGGCACCACACACGGCTAAGGAATGATCACGTAGATCAACTTGTGTGTCCTAGGGTGCCCCCTGCCCCCGTATATAAAGGAGGGAGGGGGGAGGTGCGGCCGGCCCCCTAAGGGTGCGCCTGGAGGAGTCCTACTCCCATCGGGAGTAGGACTCCCCCCTCTTGCCTTGGTGGAGAAGGAAAGGGGGGAGTGGAAAGAGGAAAGGGGGGCGCCGCCCCCCCTTCCTTGTCCTATTCGAACTAGGGGGGGAGGGGGCGCGCGGCCTGCCCTGGGCGGCCCTCCTCTTCTCCCTCATGGCCCACTAAGGCCCATTAACCCCCGGGAGGGTTCCGGTAACCCCCCGGTGTTCCGGTAAAATCCCGATTTCACCCGGAACCATTCCGATATCCAAATATAGGCTTCCAATATATCAATCTTTATGTCTCGACCATTTCGAGAGTCCTCGTCATGTCCGTGATCACATCCGGGACTCCGAACAACCTTCGGTACATCAAAACTTATAAACTCATAATAAAACTGTCATCGTAACGTTAAGCGTGCGGACCCTACGGGTTCGAGAACTATGTAGACATGACCTAGAACTATTCTCGGTCAATAACCAATAGCGGAACCTGGATGCTCATATTGGCTCCTACATATTCTGCGAAGATCTTTATCGGTCAAACCGCATAACAACATACGTTGTTCCCTTTGTCATCGGTATGTTACTTGCCCGAGATTCGATCGTCGGTATCCAATACCTAGTTCAATCTTGTTACTGGAAAGTCTCTTTACTCGTTACGTAATGCATCATTCTGTAACTAACTCATTAGCTACATTGCTTGCAAGGCTTATAGTGATGTGCATTACCGAGAGGGCCTAGAGATACCTCTCCGACAATCGGAGTGACAAAACCTAATCTTGAAATACGCCAACCCAACATGTACCTTTGGAGACACCTGTAGTACTCCTTTATAATCACCCAGTTATGTTTTGACGTTTGGTAGCACCCAAAGTGTTCCTCCGGTAAACGGGAGTTGCATAATCTCATAGTTACAGGAACATGTATAAGTCATGAAGAAAGCAATAGCAATATACTAAACTATCAAATGCTAGGCTAACGGAATGGGTCATGTCAATCACATCATTCTCCTAATGATGTGATCCCACTAATCAAATGACAACACATGTCTATGGTTAGGAAACATAACCATCTTTGATTAATGAGCTAGTCAAGTAGAGGCATACTAGTGACTATATGTTTGTCTATGTATTCACACATGTATCATGTTTCCGGTTAATACAATTCTAGCATGAATAATAAACATTTATCATGATATGAGGAAATAAATAATAACTTTATTATTGCCTCTAGGGCATATTTCCTTCAGTATCCCACTTGCACTAGAGTCAATAATCTAGATTACACAGTAATGATTCTAACACCCATGGAGTCTTGGTGCTGATCATGTTTTGCTCGTGGAAGAGGCTTAGTCAATGGGTCTGCAACATTCAGATCCGTATGTATCTTGCAAATCTCTATGTCTCCCACCTGGACTTGGTCCCGGATGGAATTGAAGCGTCTCTTGATGTGCTTGGTCCTCTTGTGAAATCTGGATTCCTTTGCCAAGGCAATTGCACCAGTATTGTCACAGAAGATCTTCATTGGTCCCGATGCACTAGGTATGACACCTAGATCGGAAATGAACTCCTTCATCCAGACTCCTTCATTTGCTGCTTCCGAAGCAGCTATGTACTCCGCTTCACATGTAGATCCCGCCACGACGCTTTGTTTAGAACTGCACCAACTTACAGCTCCACCGTTTAATAAAAACACGTATCCGGTTTGCGATTTAGAATCATCCGGATTAGTGTCAAAGCTTGCATGGACGTAACCATTTACGACTAGCTCTTTGTCACCTCCATATACGAGAAACATATCCTTAGTCCTTTTCAGGTATTTCAGGATGTTCTTGACCGCTGTCCAGTGATCCACTCCTGGATTACTTTGGTACCTTCCCGCCAAGCTTATTGCTAAAGCACATGTCAGGTCTGGTACACAGCATTGCATACATGATAGAGCCTATGGCTGAAGCATAGGGAACATCTTTCATTTTCTCTCTATCTTCTGCTGTGGTCGGGCATTGAGTTTGACTCAACTTCACACCTTGTAGTACGGGCAAGAACCCTTTCTTTGCCTGATCCATTTTGAACTTTTTCAAAACTTTTTCAAGGTATGTGCTTTGTGAAAGTCCAATTAAGCGTCTTGATCTATCTCTATAAATCTTGATGCCCAATATATAAGCAGCTTCATCGAGGTCTTTCATAGAAAAACTTTTATTCAAGTATCCCTTTATGCTATCCAGAAATTCTATATCATTTCCAATTAATAATATGTCATCTACATATAATATCAGAAATGCTACAGAGCTCCCACTCACTTTCTTGTAAATACAGGCTTCTCCAAAAGTCTGTATAAAACCATATGCTTTGATCACACTATCAAAGCGTTTATTCCAACTCCGAGATGCTTGCACCAGTCCATAAATGGACCGCCGGAGCTTGCACACTTTGTTAGCACCTTTTGGATCAACAAAACCTTCTGGCTGCATCATATACAACTCTTCTTCCAGAAATCCATTCAAGAATGCAGTTTTGACATCCATTTGCCAAATTTCATAATCATAAAATGCATTAATTGCTAACATGATTCGGACAGACTTAAGCATCGCTACGGGTGAGAAAGTCTCATCGTAGTCAACCCCTTGAACTTGTCGAAAACCTTTTGCAACAAGTCGAGCTTTATAGATAGTTACATTACCATCAGTGTCAGTCTTCTTCTTAAAAATCCATTTATTCTCAATGGCTTGCTGATCATCGGACAAGTCAACCAAAGTCCATACTTTGTTCTCATACATGGATCCCATCTCAGATTTCATGGCCTCTAGCCATTTTGCGGAATCTGGGCTCATCATCGCTTCCTCATAGTTCATAGGTTCATCATGGTCAAGTAACATGACTTCCAGAATAGGATTACCGTACCACTCTGGTGCGGATCTTACTCTGGTAGACCTACGAGGTTCAGTAGAAATTTGATCTGAAGTTTCATGATCAATATCATTAGCTTCCTCACTAATTGGTGTAGTTGTCACAGGAACCGGTTCTCGTGATGAACTACTTTCCAATAAGGGAGCAGGTACAGTTACCTCATCAAGTTCTACTTTCCTCCCACTCACTACTTTCGAGAGAAACTCCTTCTCTAGAAAGGATCCGAATTTTGCAACGAAAATCTTGCCTTCAGATCTGTGATAGAAGGTGTACCCAACAGTCTCTTTTGGTTATCCTATGAAGACACATTTCTACGATTTGGGTTTGAGCTTATCTGGTTGAAGTTTCTTCACATAAGCATCGCAACCCCAAACTTTAAGAAACGACAACTTTGGTTTCTTGCCAAACCACAGTTCATGAGGCGTCGTCTCAACGGATTTTGATGGTGCCCTATTTAACGTGAATGCGGCCGTCTCTAAAGCATAACCCCAAAACAATAGCGGTACATCAGTAAGAGACATCATAGATCGTACCATATCTAGTAAAGTACGATTACGATGTTCGGACACACCATTTCGTTGTGGTGTTCTGGGTGGCGTGAGTTGCGAAACTATTCCGCATTGTTTCAAATGTAAACCAAACTTGTAACTCAAATATTCTCCTCCATGATCAGATTGTAGAAATTTTATTTTCTTGTTACGATGATTTTCCACTTCACTCTGAAATTCTTTGAACCTTTCAAATGTTTCAGACTTGTGTTTCATTAGGTAGATATACCCATATCTGCTCAAATCATCTGTGAATGTGAGAAAATAACGATACCCGCCGCGAGCCTCAACATTCATTGGACCACAAACATCAGTATGTATGATTTCCAACAAATCAGTTGCTTGCTCCATAGTTCCAGAGAACGGCGTTTTAGTCATCTTGCCCATCGGGAGTAGGACTCCCCCCTCTTGCCTTGGTGGAGAAGGAAAGGGGGAGGGGAAAGAGGAAAGGCCCCCCCTTCCTTGTCCTATTCATACTAGGGGGGGAGGGGGCGCGCGGCCTGCCCTGGCCGGCCCTCCTCTTCTCCCTCATGGCCCACTAAGGCCCATTAACCCCCGGGAGGGTTCCGATAACCCCCCGGTGTTCCGGTAAAATCCCGATTTCACCCGAAACCATTCCGATATCCAAATATAGGCTTCCAATATATCAATCTTTATGTCTCGACCATTTCGAGACTCCTCGTCATGTCCGTGATCACATCCGGGACTCTGAACAACCTTCGGTACATCAAAACTTATAAACTCATAATAAAACTGTCATCGTAACGTTAAGCGTGCGGACCCTACGGGTTCGAGAACTATGTAGACATGACCTAGAACTATTCTCGGTCAATAACCAATAGCGGAACCTGGATGCTCATATTGGCTCCTACATATTCTGCGAAGATCTTTATCAGTCAAACCGCATAACAACATACGTTGTTCCCTTTGTCATCGGTATGTTACTTGCCCGAGATTTGATCGTCGGTATCCAATACCTAGTTCAATCTCGTTTTTTTGATCGGAAGACTGTAAGGGAACCCCCTACAGTATAGTTTGTGCAACAAACCCAAATTGCAAGTACCATGCCTTGAACCTGGGTGGGTGGGAAGGCATCAGCCCCTTCCCACCACTAGGCTATGCCTTAGTCTGCCTAGTTCAATCTCGTTACTGCCAAGTCTCTTTACTCGTTACGTAATGCATCATTCCGTAACTAACTCATTAGCTACATTGCTTGCAAGGCTTATAGTGATATGCATTACCGAGAGGGCCCAGAGATACCTCTCCGATAATCGGAGTGACAAAACCTAATCTTGAAATACGCCAACCCAACATGTACCTTTGGAGACACCTGTAGTACTCCTTTATAATCACCCAGTTACGTTGTGACGTTTGGTAGCACCCAAAGTGTTCCTCCGGTAAACGGGAGTTGCATAATCTCATAGTTACAGGAACATGTACAAGTCATGAAGAAAGCAATAACAATATACTAAACGATCAAATGCTAGGCTAACGAAATGGGTCATGTCAATCACATCATTATCCTAATGATGTGATCCCATTAATCAAATGACAACACATGTCTATGGTTAGGAAACATAACCATCTTTGATTAATGAGCTAGTCAAGTAGAGGCATACTAGTGACTATATGTTTGTCTATGTATTCACACATGTATCATGTTTCCGGTTAATACAATTCTAGCATGAATAATAAATATTTATCATGATATGAGGAAATAAATAATAACTTTATTATTGCCTCTAGGGCATATTTCCTTCATAGCCATCCATGAAACCAGTCATGAGCAGATGCGCTTCGACACGACCATCGTCATGGGGGTCAAGCCAAACTATTCCTTTGCATTTTCGACACAGACATAAAACCTCTGTCCGGTTAATTTCTTTCATGTCTTGCACCACCGACCGCAACCACCTGTCCACCATCGTTCCACTGACCATCATCAACTCTGCACGGTAATAATAAACAAATTGATTATCAAAGTCATACAAAAATTTGGCATGACCTTCCCTAAAAATAGGACATATATGGATCTAGAGTTTGCTCGGAATTCGCCGAAACGGAAATAAATTGACATTTCGGCAAAACATAGGCAACTCGAAAGCACAATTTGGCGTGCCACACACACAATTTCCACAAACATATCACACACTCATAAACATATTTTCATTTTGCAAAAGCATGAAATTTTCATCACCTCTATCTCGATCGAGATCGAGCACACGGTGGAGATGATGTTGTAGGGAGATCAAAAGTGCACAAAGCTCTTGTTGACAAAGATAGATCTAGTTAGGGGGCAAATAGGTCACTTAACTAAATGCTACATCTACCTAGCTAGCTAATTTGGGAGGAGACAACTTCAACTAGTGGAGGGGAAAGGAAAAAGAGAAAGGAGATGCATTATGGAGGTGGTGTAGTTAGGTAGGAGTAATGAAGAGAGAGAAAGGTGGATAGAAGAGAAAGAGTAATGGGGGAGAATTATTGAGGAAGAAGAAGAGTGAGAGTGGGAGCATGTGGGGGAGGTAGGGGAAGGGAAGATAGGAGGGGGAGGGGAGGCACGGGTGGGGAAAGGTGGTGGGTTGGTGCGGGTTAGCAGTAGCGCGGGAGAAGAAACACGCTGCTGCTAAAGAATTAGCAGCAGCGCGCTTTGGGCAACGGCGCTACTGCTAACAGTGACAATTTTTTTTGCCAATTTGAAATGTAGCAGCAGTGAACCCAGTAAAAGCGCGCTACTACTACATCCGTAGTAGTAGCGCGGTTCGGGCAACGACGCTACTGCTAAATGGAGCTCGGTGAACACCGCCGGTGGATATTTGTAGCAGCGCGGTTTACACAGAGCACGCTACTGCTAAAAACTTATCAGCAACGAGTTTCCCGCACACTCGCTACTACTAATTAGCAGCAGTGCTCCTTTTTGAGCCGCGCTGCTGCTAAGATTCTGTGTATAGGCTTTTCCCTAGTAGTGTGACTCGAGGTGAGTCGAACTCGATGTCAGTTGGGATGACAGCCTCAGCACCATATACAAGGAAGAAAGGAGCTCCAGAGGACGGCCGGCAGCTCCTCGAGCCAGCAGACGGCAGAGCGCTCCAGGGGTACGACCAGTCAGGACTTGATGCCGGACAAGATGAGGCCGTTTGCTCGCTCGACTTGGCCGTTTGACTATGGGTGGGCAACAGACGCTAAGTCTAGTCGGATGCCTTGTGTCGCTGATACGTCTCCAACGTATCTATAATTTATGAAGTATTCATGCTATATTACTATCTGTTTTGAATGATTATGGGCTTTATTATACACTTCTATATTACTTTTGGGACTATACTATTAACCGGAGGCCCAGCCCATATTGTTGTTTTATTGCCTGTTTCAGTATTTCGAAGAAAAGGAATATCAAACGGAGTCCAAACGGAATGAAACCTTCGGCATCATGATTTTTTGGAAGATTATCATCCTGGAGGCTTGGAGAGGAAGTCAGAAGATCCTCGAGGAGCCCACGAGATAAGAGGCCCCCCCCTGTAGGGCACGCCCCCTGTCTCGTGGACCCCTCGAGCACCCCCCGACCGACTTCTTTCGCCTATATAGTCCCACATGCCCTAAAAACATCCACGGAGAAGATAGACCGGGAGTTTCGCCGCCGCAAGCCTCTATAGCCACCAAAAACCTCTCAGGAGCCCTTCCGGGCACCCTGCCGGAGGATTGATCCATCACCGGGGGCCATCTTCATCATCCCGACGCTCTCCATGACGAGGAGGGAGTAGTTCACCCTCAGGGCTGAGGGTATGTACTAGTAGCTATGTGTTTGATATCTCTCTCTCTCGTGTTCTCTCTCGTGTTCCCTCTATGGCATGATCTTGATGTATCCCGAGCTTTGCTATTATAGTTGGATCTTATGATGTTTCTCCCCCTCTACTCTCTTGTGATGAATTGAGTTTTCCCTTTGAAGTTATCTTATCGGATTGAGTCTTTTATGAGAACACTTGATGTATCTCTTGCCGTGCTTATCTATGGTGACAATGGGATATCATGTGCCTCTTGATGTATGTTTTGGTGACCAACTTGCGGGTTCCTCCCATGAACCTATGCATAGGGGTTGGCACACGTTCTTGACTCTCCGGTAGAGACTTTGGGGCACTCTTTGAAGTACTTTGTGTTAGTTGAATAGATGAACATGTGATTATGTGATGCATATCGTATAATCATGCCCACGGATACTTGAGGTGACAATGGAGTATCTAGGTGACATTAGGGTTTTGGTTGATTTGTGTCTTAAGGTGTTATTCTAGTACGAACTCTTGAATAGATTGATCCGAAAGAATAACTTTGAGGTGGTTTCGTACCCTACCATAATCTCTTCGTTCGTTCTCTGCTATTAGTGTGTTTGGAGTGACTCTTTGTTGCATGTTGATGGATTGTTATATGATCTATCTATGTTATTATTGTTGAGAGAACTTGCACTAGTGAAAGTATGAACCCTAGGCCTTGTTTCCTATCATTGCAATACCGTTTACGCTCACTTTTATCGCTTGCTACCTTGCTATTTTTATAACTTCAGATTACAACTACCTTTATCTATCATATATTTTGCACTTGTATCACCATCTCTTCGCCGAACTAGTGCACCTATACAAATTACCATTGTATTGGGTATGTAGGGGACACTAGAGACCCTTTGTTATTTGGTTGCAGGGTTGTTTGAGAGAGACCATCTTCATCCTACACCTCCTACGGATTGATAAACCTTAGGTCATCCACTTGAGGGAAATTTGCTACTGTCCTACAGACCTGTGCACTTGCAGGCCCAACAACGTCTACAAGAAGAAGGTTGTCTAGTAGACATCAAGCTCTTTTCTGGCGCCGTTGCCGGGGAGGCTAGGTAAACGACACTCACTCACACCCCGTCACATCAAGCTCTTTTCTGGCACCGTTGCCGGGGAGGTTAGCGCTTGATGGTATATCTTTAGATCTTGCAATCGAATCTTTTTGTTTCTTGTTTTATCATTAGTTTAGTTTATAAACGAAAACTACAAAAAATGGAATTAAGTTTGTCTCATACGCTTCGTCTTTTTAATATCTTTCGTGAGTTTGATGGAAAGGAAAATTGTGCTCAAGTGCTAGAAGAAGAATACATTAGAATGTTTGGCAATAAATATTTCAATGATGAGCATGATTGCAATGTTTTTAGTATGAATTCTTTGAATATCCATGATGCTAATGATATGCAAAGCCACAAGCTTGGGGATGCTATGTTTGATGAATATGATATTTTTTGTCCCCCAAGTTTTGATGAGCAAATTTATTATGATGAAAGCATGCCTCCTATTTATGATGATTATATTGATGAAAGTGGGTTTGGAAGAGTGTCAACTTTAGGTAGTATTGATCCCACTATTTTGGAGGATATTGAATCTTATTGTGATGAATATGAAAGTGGATTTGGAAGAGTGTCAACTTTATTTAGTGATGATTGCACTATTTCGGAAGAGGTTCCAATTGATTATGAGAAAAAAGTTGCTATCTATGATGATTATTGTGATGACTTGTATGCTATTAAGAATAATGATAACCATGAAACTTGTCATCATGATTTTAGTTTTCAATTGGATTATGCCTCACATGATAGTTATTTTGTTGAGTTTGCTCCCACTAATATTCATGAGAAGAAATTTGCTTATGCGGAGAGTAGTAAATTTTCTATGCTTGTAGATCATGAAAAGAATCCTTTAGGTGCTGGTTATATTTTTGAATTCATTCATGATGCTACTGAAAATTATTATGAGAGAGGAACATATGCTTTTAAGAATTGCAATAATATCAAGTTTCCTCTCTATGTGTTGAAAATTTTGAAGCTATGCTTGTTTTACCTTCCTATGCTAGTTGATTATTGTTCCCCTAAGTTGTTTGCTCACAAAATCCCTATGCATAGGAAGTGGGTTAGGCTTAAATTTGCTAGTCATATTCTTCATGATGCTCTCTTTATGTTTCAATTCTTATCTTTTATGTGAGCATCATTGTCATCATCATGCCTAGCTAGAAAGGCATTAAAGAAAAGCGCTTGTTGGGAGACAACCCAATATTTATCCTTACTGTTTTTGTGTGTCCACATGATTATGCTACTGTAGTAATCATGTTTATAGCTTTTGTTTCAATAAAGTGCCAAGTAGAACCTTTGGGAAGACTTGGGTGAAGTTTATATGATCTTGTTGTAAAAAACAGAAACTTTTGCGCTCACGAGAATAGCTGCCTTTTTTTACTGGAGAGTGCTTTTAGGTTGATTCTTTTTGAAGATGATTAATAGACAAATTCTTCAGGTCCAGAAATTTAATTCATAATTTTTGGGGTTCCAGAGGTATACGTTTGTTACAGATTACTACAGACTGTTCTGTTTTTGACAGATTCTGTTTTAATTGTGTTGTTTGCTTATTTTGAAGCATCTATGGCTAGTATTAAGTGGTATGAACCATAGAGACGTTAGAATACAGTATATATTACACCAATATGAATTTAGAATGAGTTCATTACAGTACCTAAGTGGTGGTTTTATTTTCTTATACTAATGGAGCTTATGAGTTTTGTGTTAAGTTTTGTGTGGTTGAAGTTTTCAAGTTTTGGGTAAAGATTCGATGGACTATGGAATAAGGAGTGGAAAGAGCCTAATCTTGGGGATGCCCAAGGCACCCCAAGGTAATATTCAAGGACAACCAAGAGCCTAAGCTTGGGGATGCCCCGGATGGCATCCCCTCTTTCGTCTTTGTTCATCGGTAACTTTACTTGGAGCTATATTTTTATTCGCCACATGATATGTGTTTTGCTTGGAGCGTCATTTTATCTTGTTAGTATTTGCTTGATGTTAGTTAGGTTAATGTTTTGCATCTTTAGTTTCAATAAAAAAGTCAAGGTTAGCCTTTGCCATGCTTATTTTTCTAGTATACATGTTGCTGTTTGAAAACAGAAAGTTTACCGTTGTTGCAAAAATTCCCTAGAAAATTCAGAGAATGGTATAACATTGAATCGTTTTGCATATTGATCTATGATAAATTTATTATAGTGGGAATTTTATTTCATAATTTATGGAGTCAGGGAAGTATTGATACTCTTGCATTCTTTACAGACTGTACTGTTTTGACAGATTGCTGTTATGGTTGCATTGTTTGCATATGTTTGCTTGTTTAATGATTATATTTAAGGATAGGAGTATTAAATATGCAGAGGCATTTAGTATTCAATGTTGAATAATAATATTAGCGATTTGTTACAGTAGAAAATGATAAGGTTTTGCATTGGTTTATACTAACCAATCTCACGAGTTCTTGTTGAGTTTGTTGTGAATGAAGCCTTTGATAAAAAGAAGAGAAACCATGATATGAGAGGAATTAAGGAGACACAAAAGCTCAAGCTTGGGGATGCCCAAGGTACCCCAAGATAATATTTCAAGAAGTCTCAAGCATCTAAGCTTGGGGATGCCCCGGTAGGCATCCCACCTTTCTTCTTCAACAACTATCGGTTAGTATCGGTTGAGACTAAGTTTTTGCTTCTTCACATGAGTTGTGCTATCCTTGCAATGTAATTTTATTTTGTTTTTCTTGATGCTTTAATACAATACCAATATCTGAAATTCTTTAATGAGAGAGAGTCTTCACATAGTTGCATAATTATTTAGCTACTCATTGATCTTCACTTATATCTTTTTGGAGTAGCTTTTCATTTACTCGTGTGCTTCACTTATATCCTATGAGTAAATTGTTGAATGAGTTGATTGTGATAAATCTGAAATTATATATGTCTATTTTTCTTATCACATGGGGAGTAATTCCTTCACATCTAAGAAGTATATGTTGTAAATTTATTGACAGTTAGCAAGCATTGTATTAGTCATTTGAACAATTCATGAAAGAATATTGAAGGAAGAGAAATTTCACATATAAATATATTATCATAGACACCTTTTAGAATTGTGAGCACTCATTAAGTATGACATGCTAAAGAGTTGATGTTGGACAAGGAAGACAACGTAATGGGTTATGTTTTCTCACATCTCAGTTAAAATATATTGTCATGGATCATTCAAACATGTTGAGCTTGCCTTTCTCCCCTTGCTAGCCTAAATATCTGTACTAAGCGGGAATACTACTTGTGCATCCAATATCCTTAAAACCAGTTTTTGCCATGAGTGTCCACCATACCTACCTATATGCGGTATTTACCTGCCGTTCCAATTAAATTTGCATGTGCCAAACTCTAAACCTTCAAATTATAATCTGTTTTGTATGCCCGAATTGCTCATGTAGCAACTAGGGGCTGTCAGTGTCTTCCATGCTAGGTGGGTTATTCTCAAGAGGAGTGGACTCCGCTCCTCATTCACGAGAAAGTGGCGGTAATCGGGATGCCCAGTCCCATGATCAAAAAGATCAAAATGAAATCAAATAATTAAACAAAACTCCCCCAGGATTGTTGTTAGTTGGAGGCACTCGTTGTTTCGAGCAAGCCATGGATTGATGCTTGTTGGTGGTCGAGGAGTATAAACTTTTACCATTCTGTGTGGGAACCGCCTATAATGTATGTAGTATGGAAGATATTGGGAACTCTTGGTTGTTATGTTGACAATGAGATCATACCTCTCAAAATTATTTATCTCTATTTTAAAATCGAGCTCTGGCACCTCTGCAAATCCCGGCTTCCCTCTGCGAAGGGCCTATCTTTTACTTTATGCAAGAGTCAAGGTGATCTTCACCTTTCCCTTTTTCATTTTATCCTTTGGCAAGCACTTCGTGGTGGGGTGATCCTGATATATATATCCAATTGGATGTACGTTAGCATGAACTATTATTGTTGACATCACCCAAAGGTGAATACGTTTGGAGGCAACATTGTAAGCCCCAATCTTTCTCTGTGTCTGTTTAAAACTTCATAACCTCAAGTATTGCGTGAGTGTTAGCAATTGTAGAAGACTATATGATAGTTGAGTATGTGAAATTTGCTAAATCAAAGCTCTGACATAGACTCTTCCTGAAAGTAAGATGAATTGCAATTGTTTGATGACTAAGAATGAAGTTTGCTAGTTTTCAAGAAAGTTTATGGTCTATGCTTTAACATGTGAATTGCTTGTTACTTGATTATGAAAAGTTTTAGGAGATGAACTACTGTTATGACATATTATCATGCCAGAAAAGGTGATTGAAACTATCATTGATCAAACTTGTGCACCTCTAGCATTCACACTTCATAAATTCTTTCTTTTATCATTTACCTACTCGAGGACGAGTAGGAATTAAGCTTGGGGATGCTGATACGTCTCCAACGTATCTATAATTTATGAAGCATTCATGCTATATTACTATCTGTTTTGAATGATTATGGGCTTTGTTATACACTTTTATATTACTTTTGGGACTAACCTATTAACCGGAGGCCCAGCCCATATTGTTGTTTTATTGCATGTTTCAGTATTTCGAAGAAATGGAATATCAAACGGAGTCCAAACAGAATGAAACCTTCGGCATCATGATTTTTTGGAAGATTATCATCTTGGAGGCTTGGAGAGGAAGTCAGAAGATCCTCGAGGAGCCCACAAGATAGGAGGGCACGCCCCCCTTGTAGTGCGCGCCCCCCTGTCTCGTGGACCCCTCGAGCACCCCCCGACCGACTTCTTTCGCCTATATAGTCCCACGTACCCTACAAACATCCACAGAGAAGATAGATCGGGAGTTCCGCCGCCGCAAGCCTCTGTAGCCACCAAAAACCTCTCGGGAGCACTTCCCAGCACCCTGCCGAAGGGGGATCCATCACCGGTGGCCATCTTCATCATCCCGGCGCTCTCCATGATGAGGAGGGAGTAGTTCACCCTCGGGGCTGAGGGTATGTACCAGTAGCTATGTGTTTGATCTCTCTCTCTCTCTCTCTCTCTCTCTCTCTCTCTCTCTCTCTCGTGTTCTCTCTCGTGTTCCCTCTATGGCATGATCTTAATGTATCCCGAGCTTTGCTATTGTAGTTGGATCTTATGATGTTTCTCCCCCTCTACTCTCTTGTGATGAATTGAGTTTTCCCTTTGAAGTTATCTTATCGGATTGAGTCTTTTATGAGAACACTTGATGTATGTCTTGCC